>NC_090929.1:1687285982-1687526911 GCF_040938575.1 Ambystoma mexicanum
ATTACAAGGTTGGAGGTAGTCATGGCGCTAATACCTCCAATACCAGTACTGAGTCCGCCCTTGTTCAATGGGGACTTACCGGTCTATTCCGACCTTTGCGGGACCAGTAAGTCCCCATTGAAAAAGCCATTCCCCATTCCCATTTGAGCCTGCATAGGGCTCAATGGGAAGGGGGAAGGCGCTAATAACGGTACCGCAAATTAGGATACCGTTATTAGCTATGAAGTCCCTTAGCGGGTCCCGTCCTCAACGCCTGATTAAACCAGGCGTTGAGGAAGGGACCCGCTAAGGGAACTCGGAATAGGGTGCAAAGGGATTAGCGGCACCAGCGTCCTTACCGTTGCCCGGTATCCCTTTGCGCCCAACTCGTAATGAGGCCCTAATTCATTGTCAGCACATTGCAATGCATTCTGCACCTCATAACCGTATCTGTGTTCACTCTTCAGAGCCAACATCAACCCCAAAAACAGCATCAACTCCAGTCAGAACATCGCCTCCTGCCGCAGGGATTTCTTCTGGTAGATTTGGGGTCACCACCCCCCATCAGATCGGAGCAATGGCTCATGCAGCGCCATCGTCATCTCCAACCACAGGTAAGTTGGGCCTCCTTCTCTCGTTTTATAGGGTAGGAACATATTTCACCAAGTTCCCCTTCCACTGACATATGAACCATGGATTTCTTTTGACTAAAAGAGGCACAGAGTGAACTTCTTGGCAGTCTGGGTAAGGTTCCCGCTACCAGCGAGTCCTCAAATTCTGCCAGAAAAGGAAGTGCCCCCGAGACCCAAAAAGAAATGCATACAATGAAAGACGCAACTTTTGATGCAAGTGCACGCCTTCTGAGGGGGCATCAGCATTGTAAACAGTTCATTGTCATTTTAGGCTGGTGAAGAGCTTCAGTTAAGGGGCATTAGCAACTCCCCCAAATTAGCATGAGCTACTGAGCACAGTGTGCAAAAGCAAAGACGGGGCGCATAGGGTGTTCTACCCATGACATTTCTTTTAAAATAATGGGTCCAGATTATTCACTTTCCAGCATAATGATGGACAAAAAGAATCACAAACAGCATACTGGAACAGTTTATTACATTTATATGATCCCTGTGTCAGCAATATATGCCAGCATTGCCACAGTAAACATTGTCATGATGTTGCACCCAGTGTGTATAATGACCATGTCACTGTGAATCACATTCATAATAAATGTCCGCAAGCATTTCTACTCATATCATATTCATCAAATATGCTCCCAACATATACCAGCACATCTCCTGTGTATCATTTTCATGATACTGGACCCACAATATATGCCATACTCTCCAATTTAAATCACTGTGATGATCTTGCATAAACAGTTTATGTTGGCAATTCCACTGTAAATAGCCATTAGGATTCAGCGGCCCTCCACCATCAAACAAACACATGCACACCTCATACTTGCTCACACAAACAAACTACAAAAACATACCTATGGATTAAGCCCGCTGAGCGTAAAGGGCGCTGATCAACTGTTGGGCTGTATTGTTCTGGAATGCTGTGGTAACGTTGAGGATTTAAAAGAAGATTTGCTACATTGTTGTTCGACTGTGTCTTTTGTTACTGTTACTGCCACTTCAAGTGTTACGTGGACGCCTGCCCATACAGGAAGTGAACTGTATCAAATCCACGCACTGTCGCCCTTGCGGCGTTAAGCCCGCTGAGCATAAAGGGCACTGATTAACTGTTGTGCTGTTGGGCAGTGTTGGGAATGCCTGATTGGACCCCAGATAAGAAGTTCTTTAGTGGTTTTCCGTCCCGAAATATCTATGTGCTGCGAGCCTCTGCAACAACGCTGAAAGTACACTTGGAAGTAAGTTGCCATATGTACATACCTAAAAGGGACAGCCCGGTTAGGGGGCAGAGTTGGACTAAGGCAGCTCCTCGAGCTGTCGGGCGTACCTAATACAGGTGTCCCCCCTCTTACTACTGCTATAAACGGCGTACAGCAACGTGTGGAGCTAATTACCCATTACTTCTATTAGTAATTGTGGTAAGATCTCCTCTAGGCTGGTGATCTACGCATTTTGATATTGAGGTTACGACCAACTAGTGACTTCTACATAATATTGCGATCTGTTGGACTAGAACTGTTATTTTTGGGGTAATTGCTCCTCATTATTGCAACCACATTCAAAGATACTGAGCAGAAGCAAGGTCCTTTTTCCTTATCAGTGGTTCTCCAAAGGATTTCGATATACTGGATCTTGTTCTAATATGATTATATGTACTGGATGTTATTAGTTATAACGTTTTACTAATTGCTCTCTCCCAGACGGAGGTGGCTACGTAAACGGCCTCCCTGCCATTATTGAGTATATGCCCAGTGTATTGCTTTTTATGGTTTTAGATTGTTCTTTTGCTTTGTTATAAACTCAGCACACTGCACTTTATCCCGACTAACTCATAGGTCTTAATTGGCCACTTCTTCACTGTCAGTGTTGGCCCTTGACTGTTTAAAAAATTACTCACCCGAGACTGCAAGATATTTCTCTCCTCCGTGGATGTTAATTGCAGTTTGTTTCTTTTTTCAATTTAATTTAATTTTTAGCTTTTATATATAGGAGAGACATGAAGTAAACCCTAATTTTGGGAGGCTACTCCTCCTTATTTATATATTTTTTGTTTTATGGGGAATTTAAGCCACTTGGTTATTTGTTTGAATTGTAACTTTTCCTTGAGGACACTCTACTCTATGTAAGGAGCTCTTAACTGTTGCACTTCCTTTGTTCTCCCTCAAAGTTTTGGTTGGTTGAGGTTATTAGGAAAGGTGATTATGGCGCTGAGTTTACGCTCACATACCCTGAGATCTAAGAAAGGTAAGAGAAAGATGACACAAAGTCAGGTAACACTGGGGAAAATAGAGATTGGTAAGGAAAAAGCTCTCAAGGCAGAGGAAACAATGATATAACCCTGATTATTCAGGACAAATGGCCCTTTTAACAACCAAAAATTTCAAGTTTCCTTACCATAAAGGATAAACAACAAGACCTTGTGCCTAAGGAAACACAACCTCCCCTTACTAATAGTTCAATAATTGATAACAACTCTTTGCTGAATTTGGTTCAAGACTTTAGGCGACAATCGATGGGGGTACGGACAGATTTAGAAATGTACTATGTTGAAATTAGCATAGAAATTGGTACTAATATGAAAATACAATAGGGACACATTTATCGCCCACACCAGACTTGGGAACATTGACCCAAGAAGATGGCGAGTACAATGAGTGTGAGGAGTCCTGCAATGACTCTGATGACAGGGATAACTCATCTAATTTTACCGTAGAGGTGATAACACTTTAAATCTAGGAGAAAAACTGAATGCCTTAACTCTCACTTTTGATGTTCTCCTTGGTATATGTAGAAAGTTGTTAGAGGAACAAATTGAGATCAGGTCCCTGGTACATCAGACCATAGAGAATACCAAAGCATTGGGTATAATGATAGAGGAAAGAGGTGAAAGATGCCAGATTGTAAGAAGAACAAACCTAAGATGGGGCCTGATGGTATGGGTAACTTGAGTGAACTTTGCTTGGAGGTGGAGAAAGATACTGAGAGATGCAAGCTACTGGTTGGAGGGGAATCGGGATCAGAGAACTCTTGTGTGGAAAGGAATGAAGTTTATGATGATAGAAACGGAATGAGTGAAATTACTGCTTTCTATGGTTCAAAGAAGAGAAGACGTATGATATGATATGATATGATATGGCATTCATAACGCGCCTATACACAAGTGTTTCAAGGCGTGACGAGGCAAGGGAGGGGAACAAAGGGAGGACAGACAACGATCCTACTAGGCCAGGAGTCAGTCAGATCGCGCAAGTGCGTGGGATGGGTGAAGGGACAATGCTGTACATGGGAAGATGATAACAATAAGTAAGTAAACGGCCAGCAAGTGGCAAGTGCATGGGTAAGTACAGACATCAGGTGTCAAGGTCTGGTAGGGGGACTGTAGGGATACAGAAACAGTCCCCAAGTGCGGGGCTTGCCAGGTGGCCAGTGCAGGTGTGTGACGCTGGCGGGGGAGGGACCTGGGCCAGAGATCAGAGTGTGTGCAGGTAGCCAGTGCAGTTCCGATTAAGGCCAGGAGGTCAGCAGAGCAGAGGAGGAGAAAAAGCAGAAGCAAAGAGAAAGGTTTTGAGGTGCTTACGGAACCAGAGATGGTTCTCCTCAAGTTTAAGGGAGGCAGGGAGGCTGTTCCATTGGGAGGTATCAGCCGAAGGAAGAGATCTACCACCAACTCATTGCTTGGAGAAGCGACTGACCCTGAGGGAGTTGGAGGTGGATGAGCGGAGAGCTCAAGAAGGAAGATATTTAAGGAGCAGACCCCAGAAGGCCTTGTGGACGATGCAGAGGGTATTGAACTTAATCCTTGCAGCCACTGGGAGCAAGTGCAGAGATTTCAATCCTGGAGAGATATGATCCCTGGGCTTAAGGCTAAGGACAATTCTCGCAGTCCTGTTCTGGATGAGTTGCAGAGGGCGTAGAGTAGAAACAGGCAGATTTAGAAAGAGGTTATGATATGATATGATATGATATGGCATTTGTAACGCGCCTATACACAGGTGTTTCAAGGCGCGACGAGGCAGGGAGGGGAGGAACAAGGGGAGACAGACAACGATCCTACTAGGCCAGGTGTCATTCAGATCGCGCAAGTGCAGGGGTGGGGGAGGGGGAAAAGTGCAAGGGGAAGGGGAGGGGGGAAGTGCAGTACAAGGTAAGTGGCGTAAAGTAATAAATAAATAGGGCCAGCTGGTGGCAAGTGCAAGGTAAGTGCAGAACAAGTGCTGGGAAAGGGGGGGGGGCTGTAGGGATACAGAGACAGTCCCGCAGTGCAGAGGGGTTCCAGTGACATCAGTGCAAGTGGAGAGTGGCTGGGCCCAGGACCGAGGTCGTTAAGAGTGGTCCAGTTGCAGAATCAGTGCAGTTTCAGTGAAGGATATTAGCTGTTCAGCAGGGGAGAGGGAGAGAGAAAGCAGAAGCAAAGAGGAAGGTTTTGAGGTGCTTCCGGAACCGGAGATGGTTCTCCTCAAGTTTCAGGGAGGCAGGAAGGCTGTTCCAGAGGGAGGCCCCTGCCGCGGAGAGAGATCTACCCCCAGCTCGTTGCTTCGAGAAGCGGCTGACCATGAGGGAGTTGGAGGCGGATGAGCGAAGGGCTCGGGAAGGAAGGTATTTGGGAAGAGAGAGTTGAAGGTATTTAGGACCCAGGCCCCAGAAGGCTTTGTGGACAATGCAGAGGGTTTTGAACTTTATCCTCGCAGCCACTGGGAACCAGTGTAGATATTTCAGTCCTGGAGAGATACGGTCCCTGGGCTTGAGGCCAAGGACAAGTCTCGCAGTTCTGTTCTGGATGAGTTGCAGAGGGCGGAGAGTGGAGGCAGGCAGATTAAGATAGAGGCTGTTACAGTAATCCAGTTTCGAGAGAACCAGGGCTCGGGAGACAGTGAGCTTCTGGGGGAAGGAGAGGAAGGGAAGAATACCTCTGAGGAGGTGCAGCTGGTAGTGTGACTTCTTAGAGACGTCAGAAATATGAGGAGAGAAGGAGAGTGTGGAGTCGAAGATGACCCCAAGGTTTTTTGCAATAGTCCAGCCTAGAGAGGTTGTTGCAATAGTCCAGCCTAGAGAGAACCAGAGCTCTGGAGACAGTGAGCTTCTGGGGGAAGGAGAGGAAAGGAAGAATACCTCTGAGGAGGTGCAGCTGGTAGTGTGACTTCTTAGAGACATCAGAGATTTGAGGAGAGAAAGCGAGTGTGGAGTCGAAGATGACCGCGAGGTTTTTAGCCTCACAGGTGGGAGTCGGAAGAGGGCAAAGAGAGGCCGGCCAGAGAGTGACAGGAAAGGAGGGAGCAGGCGTGCCAATGAGGAGAATCTCAGTCTTACTGGCATTAAGGCAGAGGTCATTGGCGGCACACCACTCCTGGATAGCAGACAGACAGACAGAGATGATGGAAGGAGAGGAGGAGGCCGAGGGCAGCCTGTAAACGTCATAATAAAAGAATCACCCAAAGTTAGAGGGAACATGTGTAAAAAGGAACAACATGGCATTGGCAGCCATAGCCCCCTCAGATGTCGAATGTGTTGACGTTGGAAATAGATTCAAATTAATTGAAAATCAAAAGAAATTGGTTGAAGATAAATATTCCTCCAAAAAAGATGGGGGTTTGGATAAATAGTTAAAGGGAAAAGATCAAGATACTTAAGTGGTAGATTTGGAAGTTAAAGAGTCTCTGGAAATTGAAGTTAGATGCATAAATATCCCCATTAATAAAATGGCTCAGACGCTTAAAACTAGGGAGCGTGAAACTTATATAACCAAAATGGAACTGCTAGCAATGTGTGGTAACTCTAAAATTAGTAAACGTAAAAACATAATGTATGAGGAGGGATATAATGGAAATTTGGCCAAAAGTATTAAGATTACACAGAAAGTCACCACTGAGAACAGCCCATTTCTGAATCGAACCTGGCTTTTGGAACAACTGATAAAAAAACCCCAATTACATAGTATTAATTCAAAGGATATTGAAACAGTCATATTACCCGAACTTGCTAGCTGGAAAAATGGGGTTATTGTACAATTTAAATCTGCAATTATGGTAGATGTTATTCGTGAACACGCAAATAGCATTTGGGGTAAAGATTTCGAGATTGTAATATGTAATACCATTGCAAATTTGGAACAAAGGGAGAGTAAAACTGAGCATGGGAGGAACCAAAGAACAGCCTTTGATTTCAAGGGTAACACTAAGGAAATATGGATCCCAGAGAGTACATATTTTCCAGATTGCTGAGATAAGGAATGTGGAAATAGAATCACCCTATTATCGTGGAACAGCAGGGGTTTCAATTCCTTACTCCATCCAGATGGCATATGACTTTTGATGGATAGTGATATATTCGCCCTTCACTAAACTTGGGTATGTGGAGAAATGCTACTGGAGGGTTATAATATATGGAACAAAGTAGCCATTAGAGGGGATAAAGGTTGCCCTGTCGGAGGCCTATGTATGGGGGTGAAAAATCATATCCCCTATAGGGAATATGACTCCTATGGGAAATCCCCTTTGTTATGTGTGCAGCTATAGATAATATGAGCTCGTTTGGTGAGATGCTGCTCATTAACATCTACTCGCGGCCGGAGGGACAAAATATGACTGATATAAGTGAAACAATAAATAATACCATTGAAGGATGGCTTTTAGAAGGATCTACGTGATACGACCGTGGCTGATTTTGCCGCGGCCATAAAGTTTGCATGAGAAAGGTGCAAACTACCAAAAGTTTGCACCTTTCTCATGCGAACACACGTACATACCCACACCCACAACACACCCACAACACACCCATGACACACCCCCCACCCAAACCCTCAACACGCCCCCACCCTAAACAAACCCCACTTACCTTGTTATTCACTCTTAGTCCCTGCAGTGCCAGTTCCCTTTCACTTCCGTGATCGCGATCCCGCGCTGCAGGGTCCTTTTCTTTTTTTTTTTCTTTTTTTTTTATGGAAGGCTGTGGGGGACACCCCCACAGCCCCCGTTTCTTTTTTTTTTACAATGCTACCACCAAAGGATCAAACTTTTGGTGTTCGAACCTTTGGTGTTAGTATTTTTAGATCTAATGGTTCATGCGAACCATTAGATTCGGTAAAAAAGTACAAACCCTTTTAGAATCCCCGGACTCGGAAGTATGCATAGTTGGCTAAGAAGGAAATGGAAAGATGGAAGGACTTATGAGATGAGTCTTTGGATACCATGCCGGTAGAGATGGGGGAATGTGGGTTAGATAGAAAACATCATAAGCAAACAGTAAATGGGATATTTTGGCTGAAACCTCTATCAAATTGGGGTCTGGAATATTTGGAGCCAGAATCTGGGATGGTAAATGAAAATACCTGGACAAATGGTAAGGTTAGTTATCGTCTCCATTACATGTTTGTTAGAAAAAGATTAAGTAGCTCGATGTGCTCTTTTGACCAAATAGCCACTTCACTTGGCGACCATAAGATACTGCGGGGAAAATGTGTTAACTTTTCCCAAGGAAGCTGGGAAGTGGGGACAACAATGAACATACAAACCTCTGCTGGAGGTAATAGGATCACGTGGTCTGAGAAATATTTAGAGAGATTTGACAGACTGCTTGATATACTTCCCTTAGACGGCCATGAGATGGCACTAAATGGTTTTAAGGTGATTGGAAACTTATTGGGCTTGATCCATAAAGAGAGCTTTAAGTTATGTGTTAATAATAAACCGGGAAAAACTCTCGTAAATAAATATGACTTTCTGATCCAAGAAAGAAAAAGAGAGACGAAGAAGAAGATTAAGACTCTCAAAGGGATAAAAAATATAGGCAATGAGGAAAAAGAAGTAAGATCTAGAAATATTATGACAAAATATAAAAACTGGCTCAAGGCACAAAAGCACAACATTAATAATGCAAATTGGAGGAGCAGACTCCAAAAAATTCTGGTATTTGTACCGCCAATTTTTGTTGGAGGAAGGAATTAGTGAAAATAATGAAGTGGACAAGATACCTGGGTGCAATATATTTCTAATCTTTTTTAAATAGACAAAAGAATAGAAGACCTATATAAATGTATCTGGGACTACGTGAAACAGAACTTTCCTTATAAAATTAAAATAAATTTAACAGTATAAATAAATGGAGCAAAACAGAGGGTATTTTACCCCTTTTACAAACAGGGCTTAGAAAAGATTATAGCACTCTGGATAACCGGACTATGTTAAACCCTATTATTTCCGATACCATGGATAACAAAGGCTCAAGCTTATATGTGTGCTATATCGACTACTCCAAGCCTTTTGACAGCGTCGATAGGGATCACCCAATTTGCCCCAGAATATTACATTACCTGAGAGAAATGTATAGAGATACAACAGTGGTCATCAGTCTGGGCTGGGGGTCGGGCGGGGGGGGGGATATCTCCAGCTATTAGAACAAACTTAGGTCTTAAGCAGGGATGCGTGACATCCCCAATATAATACAACATGCATGTGAGTTTTTTAGGTGGTAATATTATATGTATGGATATCTAACAATTATATAAATAATTATTGTAATAATGCTTTTAATGCTGACTATGAGAGTTTTGAATTGCGTGATTTTGTAAATGTATCTGTGTAACTGATTCGTTAAAATGGATTTGTATTTTTATATGATTTAGTGTACAAGGTTTTAATTAACCAATTTGCACTTTAAACTAATAAAAGAAAACATACCTACATACACACACACGCAGACTCACTAACATGTGTGCAGTCATTCAAATTCGTGTGCACGCACATACACATACAAATATGCATTACAGTGAAACATGCATGGTGCATGCATTAAAAACATATTTTTTTAAACTTCACTTTACTTGTGGATGGTCATCACCTGCTGCTTGAGCCTTCCCTCCAGGTGTTGCACTAGGAACGGATTAAGCATCAGGCAGCAGGTTTGGAACATGCAGGAATATTGCTGGGAATTTAACTTGGTTCCTTAGCAACCTGGGAGACCAGTTGCATCACTCACTCCTGCTCACATTTCTTTCTATTATGAAAATGAAAGGGCTCTATCAATAGTTATGAAAAAGGAGAGACCTCAGGATCCACACTAAAGGTCGGGTAGCTTTTGGTGGACCTTTGATGTCAGACAGGGTCAGAACTAACTGTGATAGCCCGAGGTCCGGAATGACAGCCAAGAAAGAAATCTACCCTAATCTTTGAGGAGTCCTCATGCCATAAAATGGCCTCTCTCATTCTTCATGTTCGGCAGAATCCTGTGCAGTTCCCTTAGGGAGCACTACAGAAGATTAAGACTACAGGTATCAGCAATAAATCCCCTTTGGTATCAGTCTGTGCCACAAAGCTTTAGTTGGTAGCTGTGGCTGAGCAGTCAGACTTATCTCAAGAGGGAGATGAGCAGCATTCAGGGTTACACGATAGGACAACAGTACTATGGAACAAGGAAACACTGACCAAAGCTTTGTATCAAAACGAATATATATATTTATTTTACACACTCTGATGTTCACACACAAGTCACTATTATTAAAGCAAGTTAAATCAGTCAAGAAAAGTATACACAACTCCCTATTTAAATTGTAGACAAGTTTGAGCAAGAGTGAAAACTGAGCAAAACGGCACAGTGAAAACCAAGCAGAAATGGCACTCTAACAATTTCTCAAAAGGGAGGGAAAGGACAAGTTATACAGGTTTAGCCTCTTTAACACACCAGCAACACCTCCCAAGTAGATTGTGAACAAGTTAGGCAAGGCAGTACTTTAGCATATGCAATACTGAGGTGAAAACCGAGCAGAATGGCACTTCACAAGTTTAAAAAGAGGGAAGGAAAAGGTGGTTATAAGAGTTAGGTGCACCAACACATTTCTAGGTGAGAAGAAATCTAGAGAAGGCAGTTGTAACAGATTTAGCCAGAGTCAATAGGCCTGTGCCAATGTCAATGGTACAAGGCGAAATGCCTGGGTTCAAAATGTTCTAGTAGCTGCAGTCAAGTCTTTGTTCAACAATTCGAAAAGGCGGTTGCAGAGGGTGAAAGACAATGTTAGATGATAGGGGCGGCCAACCCAGTAGGTAAGTAAAGGATTTAAAACACCTTTAGCGATACCCAATGAAACGGGAGGCCTGGCGGAACAATGTACCTTCAAAGTAGAAGAGGCTCCTGTGATGGCGGTAGTTCGTGGCAGTTCCTGCAGTTTGAGAGATCCAGCAGAGGAAGAGAGGCTCTCAACGTGGAGGAAGGTTCGAGTCACTGCACTGCCCAGGGACGAAACCAGCCGCGGTGCTGCCCAATGAATAAAAGGTATGCTCCTTTATCTCGCGGCCGTGGTGGACGGGTGCCTGGCTATCCAGTCCCCCAGTGCTGGGCACTGGAAATTCGACCAAGGCAGGTCCGGGAAGGCAATTGTCGAACTGGTTGGCCCCACCAGCTCAAGGAAAGAAGACTCTTTCAGCGGAAGATCTTCTCAAGTCGCTGGAGAAAAGTGGTGAGACGCTGCAACAGGGCTTCACCAGTGGTTCAGTCATTGCAGATGTCTTTGGCTTCTCTCCTCGTTGGTTTTTTAGTTCCAGTGGCGACGTCTTGTCCTCCAGTCCTCAGGACCCTGCTTCTATGCAGCAAGACCCCCATTCATACAGCCTAGCTGTCACTCACACAGTGGGGTGGCTCTCCTGGCGGGAGAAACCCCCAGTCTATCAGGGCAGAGTGCGACTTGGGTTGCCTAGGTAACCCAGTCCAGGGTGCCTATTCCACCTCCCACACATCCTGTCTACCCCAGACTCAGTGGCGCAGAGAGGAGGGCTTCTACGCAGAAGCCCGCCAAAAGGACGAACAAAGTATCCCTGACCTGGGTTAGGATTATAGAGGAAGACACGAGAAAGAAATATTATCAAAGTTCTGGCAATAAAAACCTACCAGAGTAAAGTTAATATAAAAATAAACTGGCGGTATGTTAGAGGCTGTCAGTAAAAGTGGTAGCCTCAAACAATGGGAAAATCCCATAGGGAAATATTTGCGGTCGAATATTTATGGTAGTAACCACTGCCACCAGCAAGAAACTTTTGAGAGAGGGACTGTACGGTACCCCCTTGAAAATGAACGTTAGGGAAAAACTATTAACCCTTCCCAGTACTTCCATAGTGAAATGGGTTGTACTGGTCTAGTTCATAAGTATTGACTAGTAAAGACAAGGGGGACTTTACATGCCCTGGGAGACAGTAGTCAGTCCCAGGGTATGGAGTCTATGTTTGGGGGTCGCTACGACACCCCTGTGGTACGGCACCGAGGGTGATGTGTACCACACATGTTAAAAAGATGATTCCTATGATGGTGAGAAAAACCCCATAGACCAGAAGCACACAAGATAGCCTAAAACACACACTAGCAATCTGTCTAAGAGTGGGAAAAAGGGTCTCACTCTTAGCAGGAGAAAACAATAAACCCTTCAAATCTAGCAAAGCTGCTGGGGTCTCTATAGGTAAGGGAAATTAGCCTTAGAAGAGAATTCTCCCTAACACCTCATACTGAGAACTGGAGAGCAAAGTTGGGTTTACATATTCTGCAAACGTCTCGGGAAATGATCCTTTGTACACATTGGCAGCCTGTAAATAATAATCAGGTCTATAGATGACCTCAGGGGCACAATGCATTTGAGATGAAGTCTTTCAAAGTTATCAATTTTTATTGAAGCCATTTTTTATTTTGAAATGGAATGTGGTCTTTGTGAATTATTGGCGTAAGTCACCTGATTCTAATGGTTTATCCTGAGTCAGCATTTTGAAGAAGGATGAAATCAAACTATTCCTTCTATACATCCAGTAAGGGTGCACTAATCTGTGTCATGTATGATTTTAATAAAGTCAATAATTACAATAAATGATATTGCATGTGTTTTCAGGTGCTCCTGGCTCACCCTTTCTACAAGGGGGAAATATATACCATCCTACCAGTCACCAGTTTCTCTGATGAAATACCCGGTCACTCCTCTCGAGATAGCGGAACCACCTCTTCCTTTAAAGGAACTTGATGCTCCTCTCGAGATAGCGGAACCACCTCTTCCTTTAAAGGAACTTGATGCTCCTCTCGAGATAGCGGAACCACCTCTTCCTTTAAAGGAACTTGATGCTCCTCTCGAGATAGCAGAACCACCTCTTAGTTTAAAGGAACTTGACACTCCTCTCGAGATAGCAGAACCACCTCTTAGTTTAAAGGAACTTGACACTCCTCTGGAGATAGCGGAACCACCTCTTCCTTTAAAGGAACTTGACACTCCTTTCGAGAAGAGGTGGTTCCGCTATCTCGAGAGAAGCGTCCCGGTATTTCATCAGAGAAACTGGTGAATAGTATGATGATCAAATGATTCCTTAACATAGCTGAAATTGATAGGAGAGAGTCAAGTCTCTGTTATAAAGAAGATAGCTTAATCCTTATTTAAAGGCAAATTATGTATGGCAAAATGATTATTTACTGGTGAGTGAATGTGTACATTATTCAGCCATGATGGACTTTCTAAGCACCGAGGGTCAGGACTACTGGAGCAGGTTGAGTTTAGGGTGTAAATGAACATGCAGACTGAAAACAAGAGGGGACATAATCCTGGCCTTTGACCTATAGATGATTGAACGATGGAGAATAGACAAATGTTCCGAAAGTATGTGATTCAACTCTGTGGTATGTATAGAAGCAACTCTGGATAGTCACCTGAGGCTCACTAAAGCACCAGGGAGCCTCCACCTTGAATATGGAACTGGTGATGATTCTGCCAGGGCCCTTCAAAAGAGGGGGGCAACGCTAGACACACAACATGTTGCATCATTGAAGACAAGTTGGAAAAAGTTCACCCCTTTAATATGGCTGACTCATCCAAACTATGATGCAGTGAATCGATTGCACAGATGACCAGACATCAGGAGGCCACGCTAAGGATAATGAACCAGTGAAAGGATGGCAACACAGATGACCAGACATCAGGAGGCCACGCTAAAGATAATGAACCAGTGAAAGGATTGCAGCACAGATGACCAGACATCAGGATGCCACGCTAAGGATAATGAACCAGTGAAAGGATTGCAGCACAGATGACCAGACATCAGGATGCCACGCTAAGGATAATGAACCAGTGAAAGGATTGCAGCAGAGATGACCAGACATCAGGATGCCACGCTAAGGATAATGAACCAGTGAAAGGATTGCAGCACAGATGACCAGACATCAGGATGCCACGCTAAGGATAATGAACCAGTAAAAGGATTGCAGCACAGATGACCAGACATCAGGAGGTCACGCTAAGGATAATGAACCAGTGAACGGATTGCAGCACAGATGACCAGACATCAGGAGGTCACGCTAAGGATAATGAACCAGTGAACGGATTGCAGAACAGATGACCAGGCATCAGGAGGTCACGCAAAGTATAATGAACCATTGAAAGGATTGCAGCACAGATGACCAGACATCAGGATGCCACGCTAAGGATAATGAACCAGTGAAAGGATTGCAGCAGAGATGACCAGACATCAGGATGCCACGCTAAGGATAATGAACCAGTGAAAGGATTGCAGCACAGATGACCAGACATCAGGATGCCACGCTAAGGATAATGAACCAGTGAAAGGATTGCAGCACAGATGACCAGACATTAGGAGGTCAAGCTTAGGATAATGAGCCAGTGAACAAATTGCAGCACTGGTGACCAGATATCAGGAGGTCACACTAAGGTGAAGGGATTGCAGCACAGATGACCACATACCAGGAGGTCACGCTAAGGATAATGAGCCAATGAACGGATTTCAGCACAGATGACCAGGCATCAGGAGGTCACGCAAAGTATAAGGAAGCAGTGAACAGATGGCAATGCAGATGACCAGACATCACAATTGCACGCTAAGGATAATGAACCAGAGACCGGTTTGCAGCACAGACGACCAGACATCAGGATGCCACGCTAAGGATAATGAACCAGTGAACGGATTGCAGCACAGACAACCAGACATCAGGATGCCACGCTAAAGATAATGAACCAGCGAACGGATTGCAGAACAGATGACCAGGCATCAGGAGGTCACGCAAAGTATAATGAAGCAGTGAACAGATGGCAACGCAGATGACCAGACATCACAATGCCACGCTAAGGATAATGAACCAGAGACCGGTTTGCAGGACAGATGACCAGACATCAGGAGGTCATGCTAAGGATAATGAACCAGTTAACCAATTGCAGCACAGATGACCAGACATCAGGAGGTCACGCTAAGGGTAATGAACCAGTGGACGGATTGCAGCACAGATGACCAGACATCAGGAGGTCACGCTAAGGATAATGAACCAGTGAACGGATTGCAGCACAGATGACCAGACATCCAGAGGTCAGGAGGTCACTTTAAGGATAATGAACCAGTGAACGGATTGCAGCACAGATGACCAGACATCAGGAGGTCACACTAAGGATAATGAACCAGTGAACGGATTGCAGCAGAGATGACCAGACATCAGAAGGTCACACTAAGGATAATGAACCAGTGAAAGGATGGCAGCACAGATGACCAGACATCAGGAGGTCACGCTAAGGATAATGAACCAGTGAAAGGATGGCAGCACAGATGACCAGACATCAGGAGGTCACGCTAAGGATAATGAACCAGTGAACGGATGGCAGCACAGATGACCAGACATCAGGAGGTCAAGCTAAGGATAATGAACCAGTGAAAGGATTGCAGCAGAGATGACCAGACATCAGGAGGTTATGCTAAGGATAATGAACCAGTGAACGGATGGCAGCACAGATGACCAGACATCAGGAGGTCACGCTAAGGATAATGAACCAGTGAAAGGATTGAAGCAGAGATGACCAGACATCAGGAGGTCACGCTAAGGATAATGAACCAGTGAAAGGATTGCAGCAGAGATGACCAGACATCAGGAGGTCAGGAGGTCACGCTAAGGATAATGAACCAGTGAAAGGGTGCAGCACAGATGACCAGACATCAGGATGCCACTCTAAGGATAATGAACCAGTGAAAGGATTGCAGCACAGATGACCAGACATCAGGATGCCACTCTTAGGATAATGAACCAGTGAACGGTTCGCAGCACAAATGACCAGGCATCAGGAGGTCACACTAAGGATAATGAACCAGTGAAAGGATTGCAGCACAGATGACCAGACATCAGCAGGTCAGGAGGTCACGCTAAGGATAATGAACCAGTGAAAGGATTGCAGCACAGATGACCAGACATCAGGATGCCACTCTAAGGATAATGAACCAGTGAAAGGATTGCAGCAGAGATGACCAGACATCAGGAGGTCACTCACGCTAAAGATAATGAACCAGTGAAAGGATTGCAGCAGAGATGACCAGACATCAGGAGGTTAGGAGGTCACGCTAGGGATAATGAACCAGTGAAAGGATTGCAGCACAGATGACCAGAGATCAGGAGTTCAGGAGGTCACACTAAGGATAATAAACCAGTGAACGGCTGGCAGCCCAGATGACCAGACATCAGGAGGTCACGGTAAGGATAATGAACCAGTGAAAGGATTGCAGCACAGATGACCACACATCTGGAGGTCAGGAGGTCATGCTAAGGATAATAAACCAGTGAACTGATGGCAGCCCAGATGACCAGACATCAGGAGGTCACGCTAAGGATAATAAACCAGTGAACGGATGGCAGCACAGATGACCAGACATCAGGAGGTCACGCTAAGGATAATAAACCAGTGAACGGATGGCAGCACAGATGACCAGACATCAGGAGGTCACGCTAAGGATAATGAACCAGTGAACGGATGGCAGCACAGATGACCAGACATCAGGAGGTCACGCTAAGGATAATGAACCAGTGAAAGGATGGCAGCACAGATGACCAGACATCAGGAGGTCACGCTAAGGATAATAAACCAGTGAACGGATGGCAGCCCAGATGACCAGACATCAGGAGGTCACGCTAAGGATAATAAACCAGTGAACGGATGGCAGCACAGATGACCAGACATCAGGAGGTCACGCTAAGGATAATAAACCAGTGAACGGATGGCAGCACAGATGACCAGACATCAGGAGGTCACGCTAAGGATAATAAACCAGTGAACGGATGGCAGCACAGATGACCAGACATCAGGAGGTCACGCTAAGGATAATAAACCAGTGAACGGATGGCAGCACAGATGACCAGACATCAGGAGGTCACGCTAAGGATAATAAACCAGTGAACGGATGGCAGCACAGATGACCAGACATCAGGAGGTCACGCTAAGGATAATAAACCAGTGAACGGATGGCAGCACAGATGACCAGACATCAGGAGGTCACGCTAAGGATAATAAACCAGTGAACGGATGGCAGCACAGATGACCAGACATCAGGAGGTCACGCTAAGGATAATAAACCAGTGAACGGATGGCAGCACAGATGACCAGACATCAGGAGGTCACGCTAAGGATAATAAACCAGTGAACGGATGGCAGCACAGATGACCAGACATCAGGAGGTCACGCTAAGGATAATAAACCAGTGAACGGATGGCAGCACAGATGACCAGACATCAGGAGGTCACGCTAAGGATAATAAACCAGTAAACGGATGGCAGCACAGATGACCAGACATCAGGAGGTCACGCTAAGGATAATGAACCAGTGAACCAATTGCAGCACAGATGACCAGACATCCGTAGCTCGTGCTGAGAGTGATGAACCAATGAACAATTTACAAGTGCAGGATACCACAAAAGGTAATAAAAAACAGAAGTCAGGCACAAAATACAGTGTTAGCACCCAGTGAAATAAGGTGGGGGTAATTGTGATAAGCCCAATTTTCCAGGGCAACCCTCGGTGATAAAGGCCCCAAGCACTCAGCTTGGGTCGGGCTAGCAGGCTCTTAGCAGCATTTAGCCCTCTATTGATGACTGCCTACAGTTCATTAGAACTAATAATATCTGGGAAACCAGCAAGTAACCCAGGAGGAGCTGACAGGAACACATGTAAGTGTAATGGATAATTCTGGGTGATTATGACCCTATACCACTGCTAAGGAAGGCAGGGATGGAGAACACACCAGGGTGGTGCCTGAAAGACAAAACAAAGAGAAGTGTCTAACATGAGCCCCCAAATGGAAGACAACATTAAAACTGGGGTAAAGCCTAAGACACAGTTGCCAGGGGGTTCATTCTGATGCAGGCAACAATGCAAAAGAAATAAAAGAATTAAACACAGATAAAAATACTGTGCACGACCTCCAAGCACATTCACTACCAAGGGGCAACTGTGTCCATTTCACCTTTGGTTGCAAAGGAAATGGAGGAAACAGTAGGAGAGGGGACCCCAAGCATGATACATGGACTGAGTGTGCACACTCCAGGCAGTGCAAGATAACAGTACCACTCAAATCCCCTTAAAGGCGATCAGGAGATTGGTGAAAACATACAATAGGAACATGTGAGAATAAAATGGCTTAACTTTGCGGAGAGCAGCTGAAGACATAGGTTTGGAGTTGGGTTCCACAAGGAGAGATGTGGGGAATAATAAGATCAATGCTGTGAGCGATTGGCTGTTTCCTCGTGTGGATCTTTAGTGAGATCGCAACATGACATGCGCAGGAGGGCATCAGAATCCCCAATGAAACGGCCATTAGGTGTCATGGACATGGGACTGGAGACCTGGCGGTCAGACGGAACTATGAGAGAAACAATGGAGAAGAGGTCTGCAGGGAAAGTACCAGATCCAAGCTGAGCACATCAGCTGATACCCAGGTACTGGGGAATTGGAAGTCAATGCAGATATTCATGGCGAGCAGAGGAGTAATGGAAGGCCATGTTCTTGCTACAGGCCTCTTTACTGTGTACACAAAGGATTTGCCTGACTGCATAGGGAAGGTATCAAAGGACATCACAGAGACCGATGGACAGGACTTCCCTATGTTACTGTATTCAGACGATTAAATCCTCATCGCTCGGTCTGAGTGTCCACTATAATAACCATATGCAATGAATGGCTGACGCGTGGCCAACAACACGAAAAAACTCAAAAGTACATCAAAAGTGATGGTTTACAGGAACAACAGGAAAAACTGCACTTTCACGTAGAGGATGAAAGTCTAGAACAGGCTAGTTGTCCCCTGATGTTGGAGCCGCAGTTGTGTACTCTCTACAGTAGAATTCCCATTCAGACAACATCCTAAAGGCAATCGATGCAGCTGACAATGGCACCAAAGGAATGTGCTGCACATACAGGGGCATGGTGTGCCCACAAATATATGAAGCGTAAAGTGGTGGAATAATGAGGCCGGGAGTAGAGATCTGGGGACCTGAATCAGCCTGATAAAGTAGCAAGTCTCTGGAAGGACCTTCTGGGAGTTTATTCTGGCAGTTTATTCAAAGTAGTTCTCAAAAGTAGGACTTCCCAGAAGTTCCCTTGATTCCCAGCCTCCTGACAGAGGGGTAAGCCGTGAGTTCTATTTGGGTGTGCTTCCCCATTGTTGGAAGAGAGGTGAGTGCTTGGGAGGTTAGGTGGACAGGTGCCTTCTGCATGTGCCCTACTGGGAGCCACATCACTAGGGCATTACTGGAGCAGCACCCACCATCTTTCCCTGGTAGGAGTGGTATACTGTGTCCCGTTCCATGCATGCAGGAACTAAAGAGTCAGGAGGATAGCTCAGGGTCAATCTTCTGCCCTTGGGAATAGGACAAGCACTTAGGAGCTGGAGGAGTCCAGTATGAAGCGTTGATTAATTAATTAACAAATTAATAACCATCTAGAGAAGAAGCCCATATGGGAAGAAAATAATTTCTCCTCCTGCCCCTCCCCTCTTCCCAGAATCGTGTGTCCTTTGGATTCACGTACAAAACTAGGGTGCAAGGTTTCTTGTCCTGCATCCTCTATCTGTACAGGTATGTGAGGCTCTTCTGTTGGGTACTTGTCTGACTTTGCATGTCCACCTCCTTGGGTGTCCTCTGTTTTTAGCATCGGTAGCTATAGTGTTTACGAGTGTACATCAGAGTGTGTGTGTGGTTGTGTGAGTGTGTGTGTGGTTGTTTGTGTGTCTGTGGTTGTGTGTGTGTGTGTGTGTCTGTGGTTGTGTGTGTGTCTGTGTTTGTGTGTGTGTGTGTGTGTGCTTGTGTGTGTGTGTGTTTGTGTGTGTGTGTGTGTTTGTGTGTGTGCGTGTTTGTGTGTGTTTGTGTGTGTGTTTGTGTGTGTGTGTGTGTGTGTGTGTGTGTGTGTGTGTGTGTGTTTGTGTGTGTGTGTGTTTGTGTGTGTGTGGTTGTGTGAGTGTGTGTCTGTGGTTGTTTGTGTGTCTGTGGTTGTGTGTGTGTGTGTCTGTGGTTGTGTGTGTGTGTGTGTGTGCGTGTGCATGTGTGTGTGTTTCTGTGTGTGTCTGTGTGTATGTGTGTGTGTGTGTGTGTGAGTGTGTTGATTGGTGGGGTTTACATGGAACAGTTACATGAACAGGTAATAAGTGGCAACACCTGGCCTGTCAAAGAGGAACCAGATCCTATTTTGGAAATGTCCAATGTGCGATGGGAGTTGTTGGACACATAACAGCACTAGCCTTGTGGAGTGAGTGGCGCAACGTGGCATTTTTGTGAGTACCTGAGCCCTGGAAGGCAGGACGCTGGTGTGTGTGGTAATCTCTAACCTGTAAAGGTATTACCCGAGCATGCGGCTACACTACACACCACACTGTGAGAGTAACGGGACACGCGATGCCGATACTTGGCCTGTTGTGGGTATACCTGGACGATTAATGGCAGTACTGTGGCCCCTGAAAGTAGTACCTGGCCAGACGAAGATGCTTCCAAGTGTACCATACTTGAGGGTGGACCGCACACCTTGTCTAAGCATAACAGGGTTGTACCTGTCTGTGTGGTGCTGCTCTGCTGTGTGAGTTGCTTCTCCACTGCACCGCTCCTCCCCTGGGCTTTTCACCCATCCCTCGCCATTGCTACACACTTAGGTTTTTTTGGCTGTCCGGCCACTGATCACCACTGCTGGCTATTTGCTCTGTCAATGCTTTGTTCCGGGCGTGTTTTTAAGGAGGTTCATGGTAGCCCTTTATAGGACCCTATAGAATGATGAGAGGGGGGACTGTGCATACATGGAAATGATACAATGTTTCACACTCATCAAACCACTGAAACCATGAGCTTACAACAATAATGCATTCTAAAAACCTATCTTGTCAGCCCGTTGCAATGCATCCTACACCTCATAACCTTATCTGTGTTCACTCTTCAGAGCTGACATCAACCCCAAAAACAGCATCAACTCCAGTCAGAACATCGCCTCCTGTCGCAGGGATTTCTTCTGGTAGATTTGGGGTCACTACCCCCCATCAGATCGGAGCAATGGCTCATGCAGCGCCATCGTCATCTCCAACCACAGGTACGTTGGGCCTCCCTCTCTCTCTCTCCTTTTAGAGGAAAGGGACACATTTCACCGTGTAACCCCTTGCACTGCCAAATAAACCATAGACTCCTTTTGCATACAAGAGCCCCAGAGTGAACATCTGGGCTGTCTGAGAAGTGGTTCCTCTCCCAGCGAACCCTCAAATCCTGCCAGAAAATGAAGGGCCCCAGGGACCCAGAAGAAAAGGACAACGTCAAAGATGCTGCTTTTCATGCTGGTGGGGGCCTACTGAGGGGGCATCAGAACTGCAAACACTTAATTGTTATTGGTGGCTGGTGAATTGTTTCAGTTAAGGGGCATTAGCATCTCCCCCAAAATAGCATGAGCTAGTAAGCAAAATGGGGGACCCCTAAAGAAGGCTGGGGTGCTAGGTGGGTTCTACCCATGAATATTTTTTTAAATAATGCGTCCAGATGATTCACTTTCCAGCATAATCATTGAAAAAGAATTATCACCAGCAGCGTGCAAGAACACTTCTAAAATGTGTATGATGCCTACGGGAACAATATATGCCAGTATTGCCACAGTAAATCACAGTCTTGATATTGCACCCAGTGTGTATAATGACAGTCTCACTGTGTTTCATAAGCATAATACATTTCAGCAAGCATGTCCACTGCAAATCATATTCATCAAATGTGCTCCCAACACATACGAGCACATCTACTGTATATCATTTTCATGATACTGAGCCCATGATATATGTCAGAATTTCCAATTTAAATCACTGATGATCTTGCGTACACAGTTTATGCTGGCAATTCCACTGTAAATAACTTTTAGGTGGCACTGCTCCTCCGCCACCAAACCAACACGTGCAGACATCTTAATTACTCATGCACACACGTACACAAACATACCAACCTACACACATGCTCAGACTCACTAATATTTGGTGCAGTCATTCAGATTCCAGCGCATGCACTTACACATTACATTGAAACACGCATAGGGCATGCCTTAAAAAAAATGTTAACTTAACTTTACTCGTGGATGGCCATCACCTGCTGCTTGAACCTTCTCTCCAGGTGGTGCAGTCGGATCGGATTAAGCACAGGCAGTACCCTGCAGCTCAGAAGGTTTGGAGACTAGTGTGCATCCCTCACTCCTGCTCACATGTTCTTCTTTGTATTAACATGAAAGTGATCTATCAATAGTTCTGAAAAAGGGGAGACCTCAGGATCCATACTTAGGGTCAGGCAGGTTTTGTTGGTACCAGTTTGGGATTCACTAGTACCACACCCAGGGCAGGACCTTTGATGTCAGACAGGGTCAGAACTAACTGTGATAGCCCCAGGTCTGGAATGACAGCAGAGAAAGAAATCTACCCTAATCTCTGAGGAGTCCTCATGCCATAAAATGGCCTCTCCCATTCCTCATACTGAGAACTGGAGACCAAAGTTGGGTTCAAATATTCTGCAAAAGTCTCGGGAAATGATCCTTTGTACATATTGGCAGCTTGTAAATAATCACCAGGTCTAAAGATGACCTCAGGGACACAATACATTTGAAAGTTATCTCTCTTCATAGAAGGCATTTTTGATTTTTAAATGGAAGGTGGTCTTTGTGAATTATTGCCACAGGTCACGTGATGCTAATGGTTTATCCTGGATCCGCATTTTGTAGAAAGATGGAATCATTAGCTAACAGAGATGTGATTGGTAGCAGAGAGCCAAGTCTCTCCTATAAATAAAATATCTTGATCCTTAATTGAAAGTAAAATTGTGGAGGGCAAAATGATTCTTTACTGCGCATCAAGCATTGATTAGCCAGGCCTGTCGTTTTTTCTGTGGCTCACCTTCTGTCAGGTCAGAAAATGTGAATTGTGTGGGATTGATTCCTCCCCTTTCTCTAGGACTTCCTTCTGTTTATCGGGAATATTTCATATAAGGAGTTTTAGAGCTAACAGTTGTTCAAAGGAGTACAGTTGTGGGTCCCGTGTTCGGGCACCACATGTTGGGCTCTGGGCCTATTCTAGCCATGACAGATACAGACGTGCTGCCCTTGTGTCAGCAACACACGCTCATATGTGTTTTGATGTGTGCATGTTGATGGAGAAGTGCTGCTAGGCAAATAATCAGAAAACCTAGAAAGTAGAAACGTGTTGAAACCCACATCACGAGCTATTGAGTCAGCTTCAGAGCCTATGGGAACAAAGGCAGGATCTTCAAACAGGCCAAAGAGATTATTTTAAGTGAAAAGAAATACACGTTTATAATATATTAAACAAGCATTACGTCCACGTCCCTCTTCCTCATCCCAGTACCAATAACGTATGGTATTGTTCCGTTGTCTGCTCGTGCTCTCACAATGTGAGTACGTAACGTGACTCTCTTTATTAACCTGATGCATTGACGTGTTGTCACTGCTGATATTATGATCGGTTCTTTACTGTTATGTGTACGCCCGTGCCTCGAGTTGTTATGTGTACGCCCGTGCCTCGGGTCGTACCGCACTCACGCTTGCACGCAGTCATGCACACAGGAAGACACGGGACGCAATGTGTTCCGTTCCGCGTCCCGGCGGCAATTGCCCGCACGGGTGTGATTTATTGAAACACGCATGCGCGTAGCCAGAACGAGGCTCGCGCATGCGTCAGTCGTGACTGGCACATCACATCCCTTTTTTTCTTTAACGAAAAACACAATATGATATTATATTCCAACAACAGTGCAAACTTCTAACACAAACATTTTCTCTTGCTAATTGGAAGTCTCCCGTGACCTCGGCTCAGTCTCCCGAGTCCAGGACGTAGTCCTTGAGGTGAGCAGGCGGTCTGCGGTCTCTCCGCACTGGATACCTCGAGGTACTTGGCATGGTTTAGCTGGGACTGTCTCCACATGGGACTGCAGACCGCGGGCCATCTTCAGCTGGACCCTCTGGGATCGCTTGGGAGTCAGGGCTCTCTCCGGGATCAATGGTTTCCGACGAGGTGTCCACCTTCTTGAAGAAGGACCTGTTGCGGGTGACCGTGCCACGTTCACAGGCCGCCGTCACCATGGTCCCTTTCACGTGCGTGACCTTCCATGGGTGTGGCTCATACGGGAAAGACAGTTTGCCCTCTGGGTGACGGTTCCGGACTAGCACTGAATCACCTACACGCACTTCTTTGTCTTGTAGACCCCTTCTTTCACTTTCCCTCTGATTGCATGCCTCGCGCTCCTCTCTTACTTTCTCGTTGTCGATGATACCTGGCCCTCGGCCATCCATTTCCGGTATCATGCCATGAGGGCAGCGTCCAAAGAGTGCTTCCGCAGGAGCCACCCCGGTTGACTGGTGAGGGGTGGTCCGCTACTCTCTTAGGAATTCCACAAGCTTCTTCTGAAGTTCATCACCCCCATGAGCGGATATCCATAGCACTTTGTTCAAAGTATGCATTAGCCTCTCAGCTTCTTGATTGGCACGAGGCCACAGAGGCGATACTCTGCGGTGATGGATGCCTCTATCCTTGAGGTATTGGGCGAACAGACTGCCGGTAAATGGGGGCCCATTGTCAAAGCATATTATTTCTGGGAACCCATGGGTCGCAAACATTTTATCTAAGGCCCTGGTGGTGTACTCCGTTGCAGTGGATTCCACGACCTCCACCTCAGGATACCTTGACCATTGGTCTACGGCCACTAAGAAATACATGCCCCGACCTGTCGACCCAAAGTCCATGTGGACAGTTCCCCAGGGCTTTTCGCTCCGTTCCATGGAGCTGATCGGTGGGGCCTTGTCCCCTCGAGCCGCTGCTTGACATGGCAAACACCTTTTCACAAAACGCTCGACCATCCCTTCAAGATCAGGGAACCACATCTTGTGTCGGAGTCTCGCTTTGGTCTTAACGACTCCTTGATGGCCAATGTGTGCTAACTCCAGGATGCGATTCCTTAGAGCCTGTGGGATCACGATTTGTCTCCCCCTCAGCAGCAACCCGTCATCCGAAATGGACAGCTCATTCCTTACTTTCCAAAGTGCCTAAAGGTCTTTCTGGGCGTTTGCCTGCCGCCTGGCGTTATTTCTCAGTACCTCTCTCCAGTCTCCACTTCTCACTGCAGACTTGATGATGTGGAACACCTCATCCTTGGACGATTCAGTCGCTATGGCAAGTCTCGATAGCGCCACCGGTAGCGCACCCTCCACCATGTGACAGAGTAGCCCTTGACAGTCAGCCACCTTGTCGTTCTTCTCCACACTTCCAGTGCTGGGGTGACACGACAGGTAGTCCGCCGGGTTATTGGTCCTTGGCCTGTACACAAGTCTAACCCCATACTCCATCAGGGTCAACAACCAACGCTCAATTCTGGGTGGCGGCTTGGATGACACGCCCGCCAGGATGGGCAGCAACGGCTTGTGGTCTGTCACCACCACAACAGGCTTTCCCAGAATGTAAAGACGAAAATGGCGATAGCCCCATAGGATGGCCAAAGCTTCTCTTTCAATCTGCGAGTAGCGCTTCTCCGTAAGCGCTTTGCTCGCATAAGCGATGGGTCGCATGTCCCCTCTTTTGTCTGGCTGCAGCAGCACCGCTCCAACAACCACGGGACTGGCATCAACGACAATCTCGGATTCCACCGACGGGTTAAAGTATGCCATGGTGTCTCCATCAGACAAAGCATTCTTGAAAAGCTGAAAAGCCTCCTGCTCCTTCCTTTCCCACGTCCATACGGCGTCGTTCCTGGTCAACGCCCTGAGGGGCTCCGACAACAAGGCCAAGCCTTTGATGAAACGCCCGCAGTAATTTACCATCCCCAAGAAACTCCTCACCTCGGTGGGGGGCTGGGGTGCTGCGGCCTCTCGAATGTCCTTGATCTTAGCCGGATCAGGGGATACACCACTGGCATGAAAAATGAAACCAAAAAACCCAATCCTGTCTTTGAAAAACTCACATTTTTCACGGTGGAGAGTAAGACCCAAATCATCCAACCTCCTCAGTGTGCACTCCAGCCTTTTCAAGTGCTCTGTCTCCGATTCCGCAAACATTAAAATGTCATCACTCATATTCAAAACACCTTTGAGGCCAGCCAGCACCCCCCTGATGGTATTCTGAAAGACTTCGGCGGCAGATGAAATGCCGAAGCTCAGCCGCTTAAACTGATAGAGACCTTCATGCGTCGTGAAGGTCGTGATGAATCTGGAGTCTGGGTGGAGCTCAAGCTGATGATAGCCCGCTCGCAGATCTAATTTCGAGAAAACTCTTGCGCCCTGCAGTTCTCCAATAATATCATCAAGAGTGGGCGTAATGTTTCTCTCCCTCTTGATGGCGGCATTGGGGTGACGCATATTTACACATATGCGCACCGCTCCGGGCTGTTTTGGCTTGGGGGCCACCATGATGGGCGAGACCCAGGGCGTTGGGCCTTCCACCCTCACGATAATGTCCATCTACTTTCTCTCGGAGGTGAAATGGGATCCTGCGATACTTGAGGGCCGTAGGTCTGATGGTGTCGTCAATGTGCAGATGTACCGGGGGAGCCTTCAACTTCCCCACACCCTTGAAAATTCCTGAGAACTTGCCCAGTAGCTGCTCGATGTCCACTTGGTAGACCTCCCATGCAAAATGCACTAGGTCCAGGGCCTCCGATGCCGCACAGCTGAGTAGAGAGTGAGGGCTCACGTCAGTGACGAAAAATCTGGCTTTTATGGTCTTGCCGCCTTTGGACACAGGCGCAACGAAAAAGCCCTTGATCGGGAGTGGCGTGTCTCCGCCAAACGTGAACATTTTCGCCGTCGAAACATCTAGCGCTGGTGGTCCCGGGATAGACTGGTAGTGATCGGACGCCAGCACACATACTGAGGCCCCCGTGTCAACCAGCACTTGTGTCGGTACTCCCTGAATGTCCACGACACACTTGGGTTGTCTCTTCTTTCTCGCCCCTGTTGCAATGCTCGAAATGAAGAACACTTCATACTCCTCTTCCTCAGCCATGTTAAGCTTCTGCATTTTCTGTTCTAACGCTGCGATGCTCCTCTGCCCCCTCGAACTCCTGCCAAGTGCCCTGGCCGGGCCCTTCTGCACAGTTATTGGGGCGGGAGCGCGACACATCCGGGCATAGTGTCCAGGTCCATTGCATCTGCCACATGTTCTCGATTTGGCGGGGCACTCCTCAGAGTGCGGCAGGTCATATCCGCAATATTGGCAGATGGACATCGCCCCATGCATCGGACCAGCGTCCTGGCGCTTCTGACCCCACTTGGCTTTCGACGCCAACTGCCTTCCAATGGCAAATGCTTCTTCCGACTTTCCCGGACGCACCGCCGCGTCCATTTTGGCACCCCTCGATTCTGCCAGTTCATAGGTTCTTCTGCTGTCCAAAACCTGTTGCAGAGACCATCCAGGCTCCCTCAACACTTGCCTACGTAGCTTGCCTGAGCTACAGCCTTGGATGACCTGATTCCTGATCATGGACTCTTCATTGTCCCATCGACAAGTTGTGGCCATTTGTCGCAGGCGAGCGCAGAATTGGTCAAATGACTCCTCAGCCCGCTGTTTTTCACCACAAAACAGAAATCTCTCGTAGTCCACGTTGGACAACGGAATGAAGTAGATTTTTTAGAGCGGTCTTAACAGCATCATAGGTGGTTACCTGCAGGTTGAGGGACTCATAAATGCGCAGAACGTCCATGCCCGCTGAGTATAGGAGAGTGGCTATCTTAGCGTCGTCATTGGTTTCCCCAGTTGCCGTAAAGTACATGTCCAATTTTTTTATCCACAACAACCATCTTGGGCCCAATTTGGAGGGGGGACCGGACGTGTCAAATTCTTGCATGGGTAACAAAGCCCCCTGTTGTCTCCTTACAACCACTCTCGCTGTTTCTGCCTCGCCGTCACTATCCGCCATGTTCACAGGTCGCACAGGCACCTCGTGGTGATTTAGAGGCCGCAAACCTGACTTGGGTGAACCGTGGATGTACCTTGGGTCACTGCGTCATCATGGAATGTTCGAGTTGACGAGGGCCTTCCCCTGTGCCTGTGTTCCCCTTCAGTTGTCCCTTGTGTGGTGGCAACTAGTCCAGGTGCAGTCCTCCTGGATGGTGAGGACTGCCAAGTTTCCAAAAATTGTTCAGATGTATTTTCAGGTATAAGCAGCGCACAAGCACCTTTTCAGGCCGCTACTGCCTCCTACCGTGCGTGAAAACACCTCCGCTGTGTTCGCACCGGGTTCGTAACGCTCAGCGGTGTAGCGTTATGATGATTGACACGCAGCGGCGTGTCAACAAACACTCCGCTTGCATCCCGCTTCGTCGCCAGATGTTATGTGTACGCCAGTGCCTCGAGATGTTATGTGTACGCCCGTGCCTCGGGTCATACCGCACTCACGCTTGCACGCAGTCATGCATACAGGAAGACACGGGACGCGATGTGTTCCGTTCCGCGTCCCGGCGGCAACTGCCCGCACGGGTGTGATTTATTGAAACACACATGCGCGTATCCAGAACGAGGCTCGCGCATGCGTCAATCGTGACTGGCACGTCACAGTTACCAGTAATATTCATTACATCTAGTCCTACTCTTCCTCATCATAGTACTTACTTGTGAGGTCCATGATCTTCATCTCAGGAATCCATTCCATCTTTTTACTAACATCCATACCTGACCCCCAAGCCCCCAGAGAGTACAATATTCCCCACCCCCGCAACATTCTAGTTTTAATTTCCTGCCTACCGGTCAGGTTCTTGAGAGGGTGACTGGACCACCTGCTGCTCCATTGTTTCCTCTCCATGCTTGGCTTGGAGGGGCACCTGTCCGTTCCCCTTTCCCCTACACTCCCTGCTGGCCTTATGAGTGCATGGAGGTTGGGGTCTTCTGTCCCCCAGGCCCTTTTTCTGAGGAGGGGCCCTGGTTGAGCTTGCTGTCCTGGAGGTCTGCTGTGCATGCCAGCCGGGATGGCATCTGCCTTTCTTCTTCCCAGGAAGGAGAATTGCTCCGAGCGCAAGAGTAGGTGAGTGGAGACCATTATTACTGTGTGGGTTTCCAGTTGGAGCTGAGGCATGCAATGTAACAATACTTTATAGTGACAAAATCTATGCATTGTATCATAGCAGAACCTTGTCTCTTACTGATTGTTTTTACAAGATAACGTATATTTAATTTGCACAACATAATTCCTGTGGGCAATATACAGTCCCTCGAGACCTGATGTGTTGCTATTTTAGCTGCTGGTTTTCAATGAAGTATTGTCTGCTTCTTGTTGACTGCATTTTGAACTTTTCAGTTCAGGTGGCACAACTGAAAAGCAGTGAGAATACGGGACCTCTGCTTAATGGGGATAGCTCAGGGACAATACAGAGTGATGGGTTTGAATCCCTGTCCCGTGCGCACAAAATATGAATTAAGTTATGCTTCTGTGCAATAACCGTGTGCAGGCAGGCCTTCTGAAAAAACTATGTGCATGACGAATGCTAGTGCAGCATCTCCACCAAAGCAGCATTTCTGCAGGAGCTTGAGATCCAGGGTCCACCTTTTAACTCTGTTCAAATGCTTAATGCAACAAAACAAATGAGGTGATGGCTGGGAGGTTTAGAATTAATCATAACCACTGGCATTGCTCTGGGCAACCCTCCAGACCATCGTTCTTCACCTGCTGAGCCATTACAAAAGGGGAAAGACCCAATGGAAATCAGGCTTCGTCCCACCCCAAAAGGAGCAGTCCAGCCTGAACTGCTTGGCCACATCCCTTCTGCGTGTGACCACAAGCATCCCCAAACATGTTTCAGCCTTGTTGGGCCTCATCAGTGAGGAGGAGCTTGGGCTTCTAGGTTCAGCAGGCACCGGACCCACACCTGGGCGTAACAAAACAAAGGAGGTGACAGCTGTGAGGTTTAGAATTGATCTTAACCTCTGGCATTGCTCTGGACAACCCTCCAGACCATTGTTCTTCAAATGCCAAGTCACACCTTATGCAAATTAGGCTTGGTCCCTCATCAAAAGGGGCAGTCCAGACCGAACTGCTAGGTCACATCCCTTCTGCACGAGAACACAAGCATTCCCAGACATGTTTTAGACGCGTTGGGCCTCATGAGTGAGGTGTATCTTGGGTCACTAGGCCCAGCACGCACAAGACCACAACTGGGCATACCCGTCCCACACTCGGGGTGACTACAGCAAAACAATGGAGGGGATGGCTACAAGGTTTGAGATAATCTTAACATCTGGCATTGCTCTGGGAAACACTCTAGACCATCGTTCTTTGCCTGCAAAGCCATTACAAAAGGAGAAAGACCATATGCAAATCAGGCTTGGTCCCACCCCAAAAGGAGCATGACAGCCAGAACTGGAAGGTCATATCCCTTCGGCACGTGACCACAAGCATCCCCAAACAAATGCTTAATGCCCCACATCTGGCAGTTTTGCCCCTGAAAGCAGGAGCACGGCAGCCCCTAGGGAAGAGTCGCCACTGTTTAGGTTGCTGCTCTTCTGCTCTTCCCTAGGCGTGTTGCCTTCATTATGACATGTTATTTTTTTTTTATTTACTTGTGTGTAATCTCATTTGCAATTTTTACAAGAACGAAGGTTCTGCTAAAAGAGCTAAGACGAAAAGACGAAAGAAGAAAAGCAGACAAAAGAAGAAAACAAAGATTACAAGAAGGAGATGGCACCCTCACTTGGGGATCATTTCAGTCCGGATATAGACATTCAGCCGGGTCTCTGGTCGGACGACAATTCAATGTGACCGTTTGTGCATTGATCTTTTGAAAGCAATTTTCTAAAATGTTTGCTGTTGCTATTGTCCATTTCGTTTTTCCCCCGACATCAGCCTGTTCCACCATGTGGTTCCTTCTTCTTCTTGGTTTCCCACAAAGTCTGTGCATAGGCTGTTCAGGTAGATAACTCTTACATCCCTAAGCTCCGAGCATTGTAGCAGGAGATGTCTTGTTGTTTCTGGTTGATTTATCAGACCGCATAATCTGCATTCTTTGGTGGTTGTCTGTAGCCTGATAGCCTGGATTTTGCGCGTGGGGAGAAGATTTAGGCGTGCTCTCATGAATGTTTTTCTTAGCTGTTTATTCGGAAATTTAATGCAGTAGGCTAGATGCACTTTCAATCTATTAAAGTTTGGCGGAAGGTGCTTAGTGAGTTTGTTTGTCTGCGCTTTCTCAAGAGTATCAATCCAATCTTGGGCTTCCATTTCAGATTTTACTCTTACAGGGTTTACTTTCAGGTCCTCTTCTGTACATGTGATCTCAACCAGATTTTTTCTTAACTTATCCACCCAGACATTTAAGATTGTCAAGTGGAGGTTTGTTATTTCGCAAGCAATGATCTTGTAAATCGGTGCAGTATCAGGTAATAGGGTGTTCCAGAACAATTGCACTGCACTTTGCAGGGCTGTTGCTTCCAAGGATAGGAGACCTAGCTCTCGCATAATGATCTCCATTGAAACCGAATTTGGTAGACCCAGTACAGATTTCCAAAGGTATCCTTCTAGTTTCCACCAGATTGTAGTTGGCATGTTCAGGGTTGCACCCATCCCATAGGTAAGGGTTGGAACTACTTTTCCTTTGTAAAACTGTATCACTGGTACTACTGAAAATTTGCCATATTTTCTGTCGATTGTCTTCATTTGTGCCGCAAGGTTTTTCGATTTTTCCCATAGTGTTGATTGCATTTTTGCTTCCTTTTCCGATTGGTCAATAAATACTCCTAGATATTTAAAATGTGGTACCACTTCGATGTTCTCTTTGTCCAAATACCACTTGTGATTTGTCTTGTTTTTCGAGGAACCCTTTTTCGAGGATCATTATCTTTGTTTTAGTTTTGTTTAGTTTTAGGTTATTTAGTTCCATGTATAGGGCCAAGTTGGTAAATTGGCGCTGCAGGCCTATTTGGGTCTGATCTAGCAGGATCAGATCGTCTGCGTATACTAGGCGTGATATGTTGACATTTCCCAACTTGGGCGGGAAGGGCCTAATTGATAGTTCTGCTTCTTTAAAGTCCCCCCATAAAGGCAATGAACAGCGCTGGGGCTAAGGGGCATCCCTGCTTCACGCCGCGTTCTGATGGTATTTCTCTTGATAGGCAGCCTTGATTGTTCAGGCGCACTCTTAGCTTTGTGTTCGTATGAAGGGCCATCACTGGCTGAAGCACTTCCCTCGAGCATTTCCATTTTTCCAATTTGGCCCACAGTATTTGCCTATCCACTCTGTCAAAGGCCTGTGACAGGTCTACAAATGCCAGAAAAACTGTGGGGGAACCTTGCTTGACCTTTGAATTTATGAGGTTTAGCATTAAGATGTTGACTGTGGTGCTTCCCTTTTTTAGAAGTCCCAATTGAAATGGATCATTGTCTGGTGACATTCTGGCCCAGTTACGGAAGTGGCCTAGAAGGAGGGTTGCAAAGATTGTTCCTATAATGTCTAGCAGTGCAATGGGACGATAGTTGTCCAGTTCTTCCCTATTACCTCGTATAAATATCGGTACCACCACTGCTTTGGGCCATGATTCTGGAATACCTCTTGTTTGTCTGCAATGATCGTAGAGGATACTAATGAAGTTTGTCCGTTCCTTTACATTCTGTTAAAGATCGATGTTGCTTAAGCCATCCGGGCCCGGAGCTCTTGAGTTTTTGAGTCTTGTAATGACGATCTTCATGTCATCTTTTGAAGATAGGTTGATCCATGGAGTTCCTGAGTCGATTTGGGACGGAGGTTTGTGGTCCAACGGGGCCTTAAAAAGATTTTCAAAAAATGTGACCCATGCTTCTTCATTTACTGAGTTGGTGATTTGGTTTTCCACCGCCTTGTCTGGCCTTTTGACGAGGGCCCAGAAGTCGCTAGTTTTTTTTGTACTCTGTGACCGGAGCATTTCCTCTGCATCCTTTAGGTACAGTGCATGTTTATGTCCTCACAGCCACGATTTGTATTTCCTATTTTCCAGTAACCCTGTACTCTAAGCTCGTTTTACTTTTTTGGCTCATTTGTGACATGCTCATGTTTGTTTATCTTGTAGTGGGTTCCGTGTTTTTTAAAAAACAGTACGACGACTAAGAGGTATTCAACACTACCAAACTGCTATATTATTTTATTCCCTTTTGTCCTGAGGACGGCTATACCTGCACCAACAGACAACGTTTCTGTGCATTGTCCGATTCATTTTGGTGTCATTAGCCGAAACATATGTCAACCTCCACAAAACCAAACCTAAGATGTCTAACAGGTTTCCATGTGCGATAGAGCTAGCTCAACTAAATAATGCTCTACTTCTAATTGTTTAATGTTGCACATTGAGCGCTCACACAAGACTCTTTGTTTTTCACGCACTAACCCCACTAAAAATTTCTGTGCATTTTTGACTATTGAACTCTGATGAAAAATGCTTTTGCTATAGTCATAATGTGTATTCGCTCCTATTTTATGGAATTTTTTAGATGTATTTTATCATGATTAAAAATAAAAATCAGTTTTTTGCTATTATCAAGTGGTTGTTTTCTCTTAACTCTTCTCTTTAGAGTTTTATGAAATATGTTAACATTGCTATTTGTATTTTCAATCCAAGACCAGTTGAGCATGACTATCACACTCAACTTTTTTAGAACTCCTTCAGAATAAATTAACAAGTGTTCCAGTGGTCATTCTCCCGGCGACAGACACACCATTCACCTGACTGTGGTTTCAAGGTCACAGGATCACCACCTCTCCCCTTGTTGCTCTTCTTACTGCCTTGTGATCCCTGAGGGTGGTGTTCCCAGAAACGGGATCTTTCCTAACGCTTATACAGCACGCACAAGGCTAGGCAATTTAAGATCCCTGGCACTTTGGCATTGTAGGGTTGGGCACTTTACTGTCGCTGGCACTCAGGCACGTCCAAGGTTAAGCAATTTAAGATCCCTGGCACTTTGACTTTGTGGGATTGGGCACTTTACGGTCCCTGGCACTTTGGCATGCACAAGGCTAGGCAATTTAAGATCCCTAGCACTTTGGCTTTGTAGGGTTAGGCACTTTACGTCCCAGGCACTCTGGCAAGCACAAAGCTAGGCAATTTTAGATTCCTGGCACTTTGGCTGAGAAGGGTTTGGCACGTTACGGTACCTGGCACTCTGGCATGCACAAGGGTATGCCATTTAAGATCCCTGGCACTTTGGCTTTGTAGAGTTAGGTGCATTACAGTGCGTGGCACTATGGCATGCCCAAGGCTAGGCAATTTAAGATCCCTGGTACTTTGGCTGTGTAGGGTTAGGCACTTTATGGTCCCTGGCACTCTGGCATGCACAAAGCTAAGCAATTTCAGATCCCTGGCACTTTGGCATTGTAGGGTTGGGCACTTTACGGTCCCTGGTGAACTGGGTTGCCCAGCCCGTTAAGATGAGTAGCAATACCCCGGAGATGGATGGAGATGCAGATTTTAATCATACATCAATAATCAAGACGACTCAGGTTGTTTGGCAAAAGGAAGACTGTTTTAATGTCAAGTATCTAAAACGGGGAGTCCGCGTTTTTTGCTTGTCTTTTCATTTTTCTCAGTGCTCTTCTTTTTTCCACCACAGTTCTGTCGTACACTTGGCCTTTTTGGATTACGGCTGGTTTGCCTTCATGGTCACCTATACTGTAGTAGAAAAGGCAGGTAATCTGGGCATCCCATCTTTTTTTCTGTAGAACAGATTCACCTTTTGTAGCTCTCTGTGATGCTTTCAATATCAGAGGCAGTTAGGCGTAAACGGGTTTGTTGGTTGTTCACCTCCATCACGTGATTGTATCTGTTGGTCGCTGGGCGTGTCGATGTCCATGCTATTGCCAGAAGGTTGTGGTCACTCTCTGTGGTTTTAGAGACCGAGTAGTCTTCTATGTATGGTAAAAGACAGTGGGAAATAAAGAAGTAGTCGAGAGTTGCACTGGAATCGCCTCTCTCCCATGAGGCTATCTTAACCTCCCTTGATTTCACCGATGCGGCGTTGTGTAGATTTCTGGAATTCATAAGGACCATCCAGGATGCTCCTCTTACTTCCGCTGAAGTTTCTACCTTCCTCGCCTTTGCTGTTCCACTCCCCCTCGGGCTGCTGTCTTTTTGGCTCCATGTTGTTATAACTATAAGGATGCCGTATGACTCTGTTATTATTTTTTTTATGATCGTGATCCCTGAACCCAGCCGTATTGCTATTAGCAGACCTGATGAACGACGGCCGAACAAGCCTTTTGTTGCCGGGGAAAATGCAATCTCAAAACCATATAATGATGGTTTTTCCATTAACCAGGTTTCCTGGAGGCATATTGTGTCAAAAGCTCCAAGATCCTGGTTGTCCGGGTTGGTTAAATGTCGATGGCCTCTCGTGTTCGACGAGGCCATCGACAGGCTTTTTTGGGAGGGGTTTCTCGGTGACAGGTTGGAGGAGGTTGTTTTCTGGTCGCCCCTCTGGGTGATTGCTATTTATCATGGTGTGGGTTTAGGGCCGCTTTTAGCCATTTCCATGGGCCCTTTGGAGTAATATTTGGCCAGTCTCTGAGAGGTTTGGTCTCCTTTCCCCTTCTTTCCTACGCTCTTTCTCTACTCTTTTTCCCTTCTACTGTGTGGTCTATATCTGAGTACGTTCGTGGGCTCTTGGTCTCTCCCTTCGGTCGTGGGTTTGGTCGATCTTCCAAGCTTTTTCTTCCATGACGTAGAACTCTCTCCTTCTTTTGGTCTCCCATATTGGTTCTTGTTGATCACGCCCGCTGTGACTGCAATTGTCCTCTTCGTAGTTATATCGTGCGCCTTGTCTTTTCCGATTATACAGATCTTGGGTTTTCGATATATAGTGAGTTTTTGCCACTATCTTTCTGAATCAATACAATTGGTTCTGTCTTTGCTGGTTGGACTTCCGTCCAAGTAAAGCCTGCTTGTTTTAGGTCTTTATATATCTCATCCGAGACTCCTTTGAGTACCTTGCCATTGATGTGTAGGTAGGTTTTTGTCTTTTGATCTCGATGGTAGGGTTCAATTAGGAAGAAGTCATCTGTTCTCAAATATTGGAGACAGTCAATTTTGCTTAGAATTTTTAGGACCGTTTTCCTATTCAAAACCATATAATTGCTTCTGCACGATGTTTGCTCTAATTTAAACACTCTGATTTCTTTTGATGAATTATTTAATTTCGTGGGTCTCTCCCGCCCATGTGTCTTTCTTGTTTTTTCTTCAGAATGTTGCAGAGTTCCTGATTTATGTGGAATTGACCCACATCTAAGTTCTCTCCTTGGTTCCGGCGAGCATTCGTTTTGCGTCTTGCCCTTTTTGTCCTGTTCTTGGCGGTTTCCTGCTCGTTTCTTTAGCAGAGTTTTGTCCCCAGGGATGTTTCTCTGTACATCGCTGATGATATCTGAATCTGTCTGGGGTCCTTTGATGGGTCCTTCTGGGACCGCCGTTGTTAGGGAGAATTCTCATTTTATGGCTAATTTCCCTTACCTATAGAGTCCCCCAGCAGCTTTGCTGGATTTGAAGGGTTTGTTTTTTTCTCCTGCTAAGAGTGAGACTCTTTTTCCCACTCTTAGGCATTTTTGCTATGTGTGTTCTAGGCTATTTTTGTGTTTAATCTCTATGGAGTTTCTTTCCCCTCCATAGGAACCATCTTTATTCATATGTGTTACACAAAACCCTCAGTGCAGTGACACAGGGGTGTCGTAGAGACCCCCAAACATAGACTCCATACCCTGGGACTGACTACTGTCTCCCAGGGCATGTAAAGTCCCCATTGACTTTACTAGTCAATTTTTGTGAACTAAACCAGTACAACCCACCTTACTATGGAAGTATTGGGAAGAGTTAATAGTTTTTCCCTTATGTTCATTTTTGAGGGGGTACTGTACAGTCCCTTTTTCAAAAGTTTCTGGCTGGTGGCAGTGGTTACTACCATAAATATTCGACCGCGAATATTTCCCTATGGGATTTTCCCATTATTCGAGGCTACCACATTTTCTGACAGCCTCTAACACACCGCCAGTGTATTTCAATATTAACTTTACTCCGGTAGGTTTTATTTGCCAGAACTTTAATATAACTTCTTTCTTGTGTCTTTCTCTAAACTCCTAACCCAGGTCGGGGATCCTTTGTTCGGCCTTTTGGCGGGCTTCTGCCGAGAAGCCCTCCTTTCGGCGCCACTGAGTCTGAGGTGGGTCCATTGTGTGGGAGGGGGAGTAGGACCCCTGGACAGGATTGCCTCAGCAACCCATGTCGCACTTTATCCTGATAAGCAGGAAGGTCTCCCTCCAAGATGACCACTCCACTGTGTGAGTGACAGTTAGGCTGTATGAATGGGGATCTTTTTGCATAAAAGCAGGGTCCTGAGGACTGGAAGAGCAAGACGTTGCCACTGGAACTAAGAAGCTGAAGAGGAGAGAAGCCAAAGACACCTGCAACGACTGAACCACCGGTGAAGCCCTGCTGCAGCGTCTCCCCACATTTCTCCACACGACAAGAGAAGATCTTCATCTGCAAGAGTCTTCTTCCCTTGAGCTGGTGGGGCCACCAAGTTTGCCAATCGCCTTCCTGGACCTGCCTTGGTCGAATCGCCAGTACCCTGTACTTGGAGACCGGATAGCCAGGCACCCGTCCAGCCGGACTGCGATTTAAAGGAACGTACCTTTTATTCGTCGGGCAACACCGCAGCTGGTTTCATCCCTGGGTAGTGCAGTAACTCAAACCTTCCTCCACGACGAGAGCCTCTCTTCCTCTGCAGGATCCCCCGAACTGCAGGAACTACCAGGAACAACCGCCACCGCAGGAGCCACTTCTTCATTTTAAAGGTACATTGTTCCGCCAGGCCGCCCTTTCTTCGTGGTAGCCCTAAAGGTGTTTTAAATCCTTTACCTATCTGTTGGGTTGGCCGCCCCCATTGTCTTTCAACTTCTGCATCCAGAACATTTTGCTCCTGGGCCGTTGCCCTTTACCACTGACTCTGGCACAGGCCTACTGACTCTGGCTAAATTTGTTAGAACTGCCTTCTCTAGGTTGCTTCTCAACTAGAAATGTGTTGGTGCACCTACTCCTTATAACCACCCTTTCGAAGGGATTGTGTCCTCCGACGTATTCCCTATCTATGATATTTGTATCTCCAGCTTGCTGGCCTCGGAACATTTTTTTCCCCAGTAGAGGGCGCTGTTCGTCGACGTCCGTCGAGTAGGTGTTCCTCGACAGCCATCGTATCGACGCCGACGTCATCATGCCTATAAATGGCCACACGCAGCGTCCGTTGCTCAGTTCCGTTTTTCCGCGCTTCGTGTGCCTTGGAATACCGTTGCTCAGTTCGTCAGTCGAAATATATTAATACTTCCTCGAGAAAACCGACTCGTACTCAATGGCTTCCTCCTCCGACCCGACGACTCCTCGGTCCGGTTTCAAAAAATTGCCGAGACTGTGGGAAGAAAATGTCGTTGACGGATCCTCACAGGATCTGTTTGTGGTGTCTGGGAATCGAACACCAGTGTTCGGAGTGTGAGGAATGCCTATCCATGATGGCGAAAGCCTTGAAGGAGCATAAGGGGAAGCTCGAGAGAGGTAAGACAGTTTTAACTTCCTCGAAAGTTTCCGCGGTAGAGGCGAGACATTCGTCTCCTCACCGTTGAAAGCATTCTCGGTCTAGGTCGCGAAGTGGCTCCCACCACTCGTCGAGGTCTAGACACTCGAAAAAGAGACGTAGAAGATCTCCTTTGTCGTCGTCTTCTAGTTCCCCTGAAAGAGTAAATTGCCCCACAAAACACAGCTCTCAGGCAGAGTGGGAGGAATTCAGAAAAAAGATGCTAAGCGTCTTCGAGAAAGCGGCCTCGACCCCCTCGAAGTCAGATGAGGGTGATACCCCGGGTGAAAAGCCCAAAAAATCTAAACGCTGCGAGTCGAAGCACCCGGCGAAAGAGTCGACCCGAAAGCACCATGAGCCATCGGGAAGTAAAGCATCTTCGACGCCATCGTCGAAAGCCCCTTCGAAGCATAGATTGGCGCCATCAACGTTGTTATCGAAGGGTTCTTCAACGCATCCGTCGATCGAGTCGATGCCGGCGTCGACGCCGATAAAAGAAAAACCCACGGCTACTCCACAGCCAACGGTTACACTGAGAGCCTCCGACACGACGTCGAGAACGTCGTCGACATCCTCGAGCAGGATTCCGATCCTCTCGAGTTCTTCGAGGCCTCTTCCAGTTTTCTCGACGCCTTTGTCGGCGCCTTCGAGGATTTTTACATCGGCGTCAACGACATCGACCTTTTCAAGGCCACTGATGATGGCTCCCTCTGCTTTAGAGATGGGTTTTATACCATTTCACAAGCCAGAGCATCCCCCCTTAACTTCAATTTATGAAGAAAGGGAAGATTCCGATCAAGAAAGGCCTTTTGGGCTGCAGAGGACCACATCACCTGAACCAGAGACTTTTGCCTCTGAGGAAAGAAGGTTGAAAGACCTTCAGGATGCATTACAGGAAGCAAGTGGCCTAGACACTTCCCCAGAAGTGGAATTTGTCAAACCAGACCCAGGGGAACATGCTGAAACCCCTTATAGAACCCTAATGTCAAGAATTATGGAGTTCATGGGTTGGTCTGCGCCTTCACCTGTTTTTCAACAGGATGACCTCACAGATATTCTGGATAAAGGTCCACAGGAGGATCCTGTGGTTCCCTTTAATTCTGCTTTACAAAGAAAGATTTTAACTAACTGGGAAACTCCTGAAGTTGTCCCTGCGGTTAACAAGAAGTTGTCAGCGAAATATAGGGTATCTGCTGCTGACCCTGAATACCTATCTAAGCACCCTACTCCAGAGAGTCTGGTGGTCCAGGTTGCAACTTCATCAGGCAGTACATCTGATACCCCACTGCTCCACAGGATAGGGATGATAAAAAATATGATGCCATGGCTAAGAAAGTCTTCTCGGCCTGTAGCATGGCTTTAAAATCTATTAATGCGACTTGTACGCTCGCTAGGTTCAGCCACACTCTTTGGGAGTGTGCTTCATCAGCGACTGACTGCCTCCAGGAAGGAGAAGAAAGGGACGCATTTTTAAATATCATCAGAGATGGTAAAGATGCAATGTGTGAGTCCCTTCAAACTGGCATTGATTCTGCTGACAGTATCAGCAGGGCCATGGCGGCAAGTACCACAATCCGCAGGCATGCGTGGTTGAGAAAGTCCGGCTTTGCATCTGACGTACAGGCCAGACTTTTAAATATGCCCTTTGACGGCTCTTCCCTGTTTGGTAAAAAGGCGGATGACAGTTTGGAAAAACTGCAAACATCTAAAGCAGCAGCCAAGTCACTAGGGGCTGCAATCCGCCAAACTAATTTTCGTCCCTCAGGATCCTCTTGGAAAGGAAGGTCCTTTCGCTATTATTCCTCATATGGAAGAGGCAGAGGACGGCCGGCTCAAAGAGGCCAAGGAAAATGTACCCGTGGTGGACGGGGTAAAGGAAAGAAAGCCGCACCAGCAGGAGCCGCTTTATCTTCGGCAACTGCATCAGCCGCTCCCAAACCACTCTGAGGTCTCCCATCACAAGACACCTGTAGGGGGCAGGTTAATTCACCATCTGACGGAATGGCAGGCTATTACGTCAGATGCTTGGGCATTGGAGACAGTTGCCCAAGGTTACTGCCTGCCTTTTCTACGCATCCCTCAGAGCAATCTCACGGGGAACAGCTCTCTGAAAGTGCCGGATCCGCTCCTCTTGCAGGAAATTGTAGACCTGCTAGAGAAAGGTGTCATCGAAGTGGTACCTGTAGCAGACAGGAACAAGGGCTGGTACTCCCCCTACTTTCTCATAACAAACAAAGACGGAGGACTGAGACCCATCCTGGACTTACGAGAATTGAACAAGTTCCTCAGGAAGGACAAGTTCAAGATGGTAACTCTCTCTCAGATCCTTCAGGCCCTCCAGCTTCAGGACTGGTTGGTATCTCTGGACCTTCAGGATGCTTATTTCCATGTGCCAATCCATCCCAAGCACAGGAAGTACCTGAGGTTCGCAATTGGCAACTCTCATTATCAATTTCGAGTTCTGCCATTTGGGCTGACCTCCACTCCGAGGGTCTTCACCAAGCTAATGTCGGTTGTGGCTGCAAGTCTAAGGAGGGAAGGGATTCACGTCTACCCCTACCTGGACGATTGGTTGATCAGAGCAGTTTCTTTGGAACAAGCTCGGATCCAACTAGATTATGTCTGCCACTTCCTTAACAAGCTGGACTTCTCCCTCAACTTAAAGAAGTCACAGATGATACCATCACAGAGACTCCAGTTCATTGGAGCAGTCCTGGACACGTCCCTGGGAAAAGCCTTGCCACCAGAGGTGAGGGCTCAAGATATTCTGCAGATGGTCACCAGGTTTCAAAATGCCCAACGTCTCCCAGCCTACTACTTTTTGAGGTTGCTAGGCCTCATGGCTGCCTGCATATCCCTTGTGCCAGAGGCTCGCCTGAGAATGAGATCCCTTCAGTGGGCACTGAGGACTCAGTGGTCACAATTCTCAGGGAGGATGACAGATCTCCTCCGGATTTCGGACAAGGTAGTCCACGACCTTCAATGGTGGGCCTCCCCAGAGAACATCTTGAAAGGAGAACTGTTTTGAAAACCATGGCCGGAGATAATAGTAGTCACAGACGCCTCACTCACGGGGTGGGGAGCCCATGCCAATGACTTGACCATCAGCGGTCGTTGGTCTCCATCGGAGTCCAGACTACACATCAACCTGTTGGAGCTGAGAGCCATCAGACTGGCACTGAAGGCTTTTCTGCCGTCTGTACGGGGGAGTAACGTCCTGATAATGACGGACAATACAGTGGCCATGCACTACCTCAACATAAGAGGAGGCGTAGGGTCACTGCCACTGTGCAGAGAGGCGATGCAGCTCTGGTTTTGGGCAATTCAGGAAGGAATCTCTCTATCGGCAATTCAACCTAGCCGGAGAGAAGAACTTGACAGTGGACGCTCCGAGCAGGCAGAACACAGTCTCCCACGAGTGGGAGATAGCTCAGGAAGTCCTTCAAGAGATCTTCGCCCTTTGGGGGACCCCTCAAGTGGATCTGTTCGCCACCAGTATCAACAGGAAGTGCGACAGATTTTGCTCAAGGGAATTTCCCCCGAGAGGACCTCTAGGAGACGCGTTCGTAGTGGACTGGGACTTCCCACTTCTGTACGCGTTTCCTCTGGTCCCTGTCATTCCTCAAATGATCAGGAGGTTGTGAAGGTTTCGGAAGACAATGATCCTAATTGCCCTGGATTGGGCCAGGAGAACGTGGTACCCGGACCTTCTGGACATGTCCATCCATCCTCCAATTCGTCTACCGTACAGAGAGGATCTTCTCTCGCAGAAGGGAGGTCAGGTTCTCCATCCAGCCATCAAGACCCTCAACCTTCACACTTGGTATCTGAAAGGTTGAGTTACAAGGATTGGGACGTTCCAGATGACGTCATGGAGGTGTTGCTTTCGGCCAGAAGGCCAGCAACTAAAACTCTATACCGCTGCCGTTGGAATACATTTTGCAGCTGGTGCAGAGAAAAGAATATCGAACCCTTTTCATGTGGTACACCTGCAGTGTTATCCTTCTTACTTTATTTGGCAAATTCAGGCCTTCAAGTTGGCACTATTAAGGGCTATCTCGCAGCGCTATCGATCTTTAAGCGCACTGCAGAGGAGCCATGGTATTTCAAAATTCCATTGGCAATACAATACCTGAAAGGTCTAACTAATGTTTACCCTCCAAGACCATTCCAAATTCCTTTATGGGACTTAAATCTAGTTTTAAACTTCCTAAAGGGTGCTCCTTTTGAACCACTCCACTCCTGTTCATTGAAGTTTCTCACCCTCAAAACTGTTTTATTGGTAGCATTAACATCTGCTAGAAGGGTTAGCGAGATACAAGCCCTATCTTGTAAACCTCCTCATACAATTTTTCACAAGGACAAAGTCGTTCTACAGGTGAAGCCTAAATTCCTCCCAAAGGTAGTTTCTGAATTTCACATTACTCAGAAGATTACTTTACCTTCATTCTATCCTCCTCCCCATCCGGGAAAGAGGAAGAGAGACTACACAGGCTGGACCCTAGGTGAGCCTTGAGTTTTTATATCAGTAGACTTGCTAAAATTAGACAAGCAAACCAACTCTTTGTAGGTTACGCAGGACATAAATTGGGATTACCAATAACCAAACAAACCAACTCCAGATGGATTATTTTAGCCATTCTGGAATGCTACAAACTGGTAGGGAAAGAACCCCCACAAAATCTAAGGGCTCATTCGACCAGGGGCATCGCAGCCTCCTCAGCTCTTCAAAGAGGGGTACCAATTAAGACATATGTGCGGCTGCCACATGGTCGTCCGCACATACCTTTACCAAATTTTATAGCCTGGATTCCTCCTCTAGTCAAGAGACTAGATTTGGTAAAGCTGTGTTACACTCTGTTCCTTCTTAAAGAGTAATATGGCATCTCTTACTCCAGCCTCCAATCACATACCACTGCTATGGGAGTCTATCATGGATAAGGAATACGTCGGAGGACACAATCCCTTCGAAGAACAAGTTACTACTTACCTGGTAACGTTCTTTCGACGGGATGTGTTCCTCCGACGTATTCCTTATCGCCCCTCCCATCCATCCCCGCAGTAACATTTCCCTTGTGGTTGCAGCTTACGCTCCTTCAAGGGTAGTAACCATTCATGCAATAACTACCTTACTCTACAAAACGGAACTGAGCAACGGACGCTGCGTGTGGCCATTTATAGGCATGATGACGTCGGCGTTGATACGGTGGCTGCCGAGGAACACCTACTCGACGGACGTTGACGCACAGCTCCCTCTACTGGGGAAAAAAAAATTCTGAGGCCAGCAAGCTGGAGATACAAATATCATAGATAAGGAATACGTCGGAGGAACATCCCATCGAAAGAACGTTACCAGGTAAGGAGTAACTTGTTCTTCCTTCCCACTTTTAAACCTTGTGAAATGCCATTTTGCTCAGTTTTCATTTAAGTATTTTCTATACTGATGCACTGCCATGCTTAATCTGGTTCACAAACTTATGGAAAGTGTTGCTAGGGTGTGTAAGAAGATATTTCTATATAACTTGTGCTTTCCCTCCCTTGTGAGAAATTGCTTGAGTGCCATTTGAGTTTGGTTTACACTGTGCTGTTTTGCTCAGTTTTCACTCTTGCTCAAACTTGTCTACAATTTAACTAGGGAGTTGTGTATACTTTCTTTGACCAAATTTAACTTGCTTTAAGAACTGTGATAGATGTGTTTAACTAGAAGTGTATAAAATAAATATATATCTACTTTTTAATACAAAGCTTTGGTCAGTGTTTCCTTGTGCCATATTACTGTAGGCCTATTGTGTAAACCCTGAATACTGCTCATCTCCCTCTTGAGATAAGTCTGACTGCTCAGCCACAGCTACCAACTAAATCTTTGTGGTACAGACTGATACCAAAGGGGATTTGTTGCTCTCACCTGTAGTCCTAATCTTCTGTAGTGCTCCCTAAGGGAACTGCACAGGATTCTGCCTAACAGGCGTCTGACTGTCTTGCGTTTGCCTCTTATGCGGGCATGGCTCTGATTCAAGGTGCACTGTTAAGTCCATTAGTGCACTTGCCGTCAGGAATGCTTCCACCGTTCTTGGTGATTTCTCCATAGGTTGAGGCTTTTTTTGGGTTTCTGAGGGTTTCAATTTGGGTGTAGTTGGACATTGTATTAATTCAATTATGTCTTCCTCCCTGTTATGCTCTGAGGGCGATTTTCTTTAATGTACTGTACTGGTATCTCCTGCCAGCTGTAGGACTGCACTTTGCCTTTTAGGTGGCAGTGGCGTTGATGATTTTTTCTCGGTTCTAGAGAGCAGAGCTTTTGCTGGCGGTGCTTCACATAATTCAGTCAGTTTGGGTTTGTTGAAAATTGGCTCCATTCCTCCTTTCCGCTTATACGTGCTTGTCTGGGTAGCTTTATCCATTCCCCTTTTTTGATCTTGTTTTTGTAAGTGGAGTCTTTGAGTTCTGCCTCCATGTGGGCCCATTTAGCCTCCCATGTTGCTACCTGCTTTTTCGCTTTTTGCTTCTACGGCTGTTATATAACCTTCAATGAAATCGAGTTTTGATTGGATCTTACATAAGATCATCGTGTTGCCTCTTGTGGATTCATTTATCGTTTCATAGAGTTTGCCGAAGGGGGCGAGAGCAATCGTAATAGCCGACATAATTGTAGTCATGTCAGTTTTTTTGTTGGGTGACGGTCTTTGCATTTCCATCGTGATTTCGCTATGCCTTCTGTGCTTCACCAGCGTTTGCTGTGAGTCCAAGTTTTGAGAGGGAAGCTGGTACTGCATTGAGATTTCAGGTGTCAAACTTCCCGGCAGTGGAGTTGATGATATTGGGTGTTCCGGGTGCGTTCTAGTGGCACATGCGTTTGAAGCTATTCCATCTGTGTTTAGCTTTGTGGGTTTTTCACCCCTTTCTAGATGTTGGAGGAGGATTTTCGCCTAATGCTGCAGGCTCATTTGCGCCCTTGCACCGGGTGCTTGATAGTGCTGCCGCTCACGTTCCTCATTTAGAATGTTACCACAGTGATTATCCAGCACTAGATTGTGCTCTGTGGTTACTTTTATTTCCTGTTGTTCCGATTGTTGATGTTTTGAAGCCACGGGTTCGGTCAAATCTTGTTTCTCATTTCCTTCAGTGGGCTTTAGTTGAGATAGAGCCACCGCTTGTTCCGTCTGCTCATGCTGCTGGATTTCACTTTCTTTTGGGTGCGTAGAAATTTTGTGACCGTTTTCTCCTTGTTTCGTTGAGCTGGATTCATTTCCCAAATGGCCGTCCATAGGCTTACTTGCCCCGTGCGGCCCATTTTCTGCACATTCGTTAGTTTTGGTTTTTACTGATTCAGTTTTCCTGGCTTTGTTGGCAGGTATAATCCCATCTACCACTTCCAAGATTTCTGCGTCCAAAAGTTCTGCGTCTGAGTTTAGTTTTCGCTTACATTGTTGCTTCTTAAAGAAGTTAAGCAGGGCGTTAGAGATCAGAGGATTTGGAAGGGTCAGAGTCCCGGATTCCGCCTTCTTACTTGCTGGGGGCTTAGATTTCTTTGTCTCTTTGGAGCTCAGATTTTTTTCTTTATGTCTGCTCGTACCAAGATTTTTAGGGTTTGTTTTTCTGTTCCTTTTGCTCTTAGGTTCCTCCCTTTTTTGTTTTATTGAATGGTCTTGCTTTGCCCTTTGATGAGGCAGCCTTTTTTGTATTTGTAGTTGTTTCTCCTGTGGATCCTGGTGTGTCCGACCTGTCAGGGTCAAGGACATTGTTAGGGTTTTTGGCAGAAACGAGGTCGACCTCCATATTGGAAAGTTCACATCCTGACAGAGTAGGAACTGTTGTTGCTTGATCGTCTGTTGACTGACCTAGGATGTTTGGGTCCGTTTGTGCATATATTTGTGCCGTTGCAACAATTACTGTCTTCCCCGACAGTTCTGGTCTGTGTTCCGGATGCTCAAAGTCTTTTATATTTTCATTTGCCCTCATCCCGGAGGCCAGATGGAACTCCAGCGGGTTTCTACTAACCCCGCGTTCAGGATGCAGGGCCTGGGGAACTGTCGACTTTGAGGACAGTCCGGGGGGAGCCAAAGCCATACTGGCATTTCCCAAATTAGCGGTCTCACTATCCATTTGCATGTTCCTGTCCGGGCTGTGTGAGCTGCATATGTTTGAGCAAGGGGATGGAGAAAGGGCCAGCCCAGTCCGCCCTACGGCGGGCTCGGCTAGCGAACCACTCGCCAAAGCGGAACTCCAGCCCGTGTTGCCCGTATTGCGGCCCGTACTGCTGGCAAATACATCTGGCGTCACATGCACTGCAGGGATAGACAATAGTGAGGTTGTCGCGGGCGGGGCCACAGGCCCCACCTGAGACTCACTTGAGGACGATGCGTACAGCTTGTCCCTTTTGCTATGGATATGAGAGTCAACTAGAGTATCTGTGGCGGCCGCAGCAGTAGCGGCGCTCTTACCTCGCTTTGGCAGCAATCTTCTTTCCCGTTGAGGGAGTAGCTTTGAGTTGCTTCGCAGACACTTGGCTGGTTCACCCGATTCAAATGACGGTTCAAACGATACCACCTCTCTCCTCTCCGGCGAACCGATGGAGCCAGCCCCCTGCATTGTCCTGCTTCGGCCTGCAAGGACTGCAGGACTGCTTAACTCTGCGGAACTCCGCGTACTCCGCGTTCCGCTCCGCAGAATCAGCTGGGCTTTAGTGGGACCTCCCACAGTCATGTTATAAAGAAGCCAACATGCACACAGGAGAACACTATAGCAGCAGCCTGTTAGTATGGGCTTTGATGTGTGTCTGGAACTCAATCCCGGCAAAGGCTCGAAATGCCCCCACCATCCTCCAGAACTGCGAAACACTAAAAACGTGGCTCTTAAAACAATACCTTCCAAAATAATACGAATCCCTCTCCCCCAGTGCTGGCACCCTTGCGCTTGTATCCGCTGCCCTGGAGCTAGGTATGCGCTATAAGCAATCAAAATTAAATAAATAAATGTTACAGACAAGTCAGCACACACACACAAACACGCACCTCGCCCCCCACCTTGGACACAACCCTTTGCCCTCCCTTCCCTTGTACAGATGTCCAGCCCCCGGAATACTTAGCCTAGTTCTTCATTTGCCTCCACCGGGCTGCAGCTACATGGGACTCCCCAGCCCTATATGTATAGGCAGACAGAAGGCCCATAGGGTGGGTGAACTGTGGTGGGGCTCTGTCAGACCTCAGGCAGCAGGAGACACGTGAGGGCTCCCCTTTCCAAGGACTGAACTGGCAGACAGAACTATGGGGTGCGTGTGTGCGTGCGTGTGGGTGACTCGATCCGAAAATCAATGTTTACTGTGATTTGTTTGTGTACTTGTGGTATTACTAATACACAGATAAATGTGAGCTCTGAGTGATTGACATGCGAGGAAGAGCAGGTTTTGTAAGAGCGTTGGCCCACTCCAGTGCGCCAGGTGTACAGGAGTCCATTCTGCAGGAGGCTGTGCACAGTGTGGTTTATGTGACAACCACCTTTTGTGAGCAGCGTGCATGACATTTCAAAGGTAAAATACTCCAGCTGCGCGTGGAAACAATTATTGATACTTTAATCTAAGTGGAAAACAGTGAAATCTCTTTGTAAACGAATAAGACATATCTGCTCCGCCATCCGAGGAAGATTGTCTAACTTTTCTAAAGCTTGGGCTTTCTTTTGTAAATCGTGTTTCTGTTGCAGGGCCCAAAACAACTCAAATCACAACATTGTCTCAGATCACAGCATCGCCTCGAGCTACAACATCGCCTCAAATCACAGCATCTCCTCAAGTCACAACATCGCCTCAAGTCACAGCATCTCAAGTCACATCGCCTCGAATCACATCTCCTCAGGTCACCTCTCCTCCAGTCACAGCTTCTCAGCTCACAACCCCGCCTCGAGTCATAACATCTCAAGTCACCTTCCTTCGAGTCACATCACCGCCAGTCACAACATCTCCTCGAGTCACATCTCAAGTCACGACATTGCTGCCAATAACAACGTCTAGGCCAGTCACTACACCGTCGATTGCCACAACGTCATCACCAATCATAAGTAAATATGTATTTGTTCTTATTTAAATGAAAATATCACTTTTACTACAGTAGTCAGAGCATTTACATGTGTATGGGGGCTTCCAAGTTGCTGACATCACCAGAACGTAGCTCTCTAAAAAATAGTTCCCGAACATGTCAGTTGACGGGAAGCACACACATCCTCAGAGTAATTAAATGGTGCAAGTTTCCAGCGCACAGTATTGTTGTACGTTGTCTGAGCGCACTGTCGCAATACTGCAAAGCCAGTGAAAGAAGTATTTATTCTGTTGCAAATATCGAACCCCCCAGCATCTGACGTCTATGGACTGTGTACTTGAAACCAGATCGAATTTTCTGGGATACACTTTGCCGGTTTGGGGGACCCACTGTGCACCCGACCTATCAAGTCTGTGAAGATTCATGGCGGCCATCTTGAGTTTTCTTTGCCGTCTGTTGCAGATGAGACCACTTTAGACCCACTGAAAGCTGTGAAGGCTTTTTCCTTCTCTTCCACTTATAGTCCCTTCTTATGACAGAGCCTGTATACTGCTTGTAGACTTTGTTTCAGAACACTCCAGTTGAGGAAAGGCTACAGGTTTCCGCCTCCTGTAGGGACCATTAAACTACTGTGTCAAGAAAGGTCACACTGCAATTATCCAGCGTTGAGGAGCCCACCTCCATTGCATAGCCTTCATCTGCTTCATAACCAGGTTGAGGCACTAAGAAATAGCGCCATACAAATCATTCCCCATGCCAGAGTTTAACCTTCACCTCGCCATGCTGTCAGGACCTCTCTGCAGGTTCACCAAAGCAGCGTACACGTGGGAGTGAGGCAAAGAGTAACAAAATACAAAGCACCCAGGACGATGGCACCATGACGGCCTACTTTCATCTCAAAAGGCTGAACTAGTTGAAATAGTGGTCGATGCTAGGCGCCATGGACTCGGGGCAGTTCTGATGCAACGCTTACCTGAGGGAGGGGTCATACCCATCGCATTCGCAACCCCCCCCCTGAAACCAGCTGAATCCAGGTACACGCGATAGAGTAAGAGGTTATCACGGTGCTCTGGGGTTGTTTCCAGTTGCAGCTCTATCTCTACGGGAGGCCATTCAAAGTCCTCATGGATCAGAAGCTGCTGGTCCCCACCGCCAAAACCAGTGGCATGAATCGAGAAGTGAACACCTCAGCTTCAGGAGTTTAATTTCACATTTGACTATCTCCCAGGAATAGGGAACCCAGCTGATTTCCTGTCCCATCTGAACATCCCCCAAGAATAGGGAACCCAGCTGATTTCCTGTCCCATCTGAACATCCCCCATGAATAGGGAACCCAGCTGATTTCCTGTCCATCTGAACATCCCCCATGAATAGGGAACCCAGCTGATTTCCTGTCCATCTGAACATCCCCCATGAATAGGGAACCCAGCTGATTTCCTGTCCCATCTGAACATCTCCCAGGAATAGGGAACCCAGCTGATTTCCTGTCCCATCTGAACATCTCCCAGGAATAGGGAACCCAGCAGATTTCCTGTCCATCTGAACATCCCTCATGAATAGGGAACCCAGCTGATTTCCTGTCCCATCTAAACATCTCCCAGGAATGGGGAACCCAGCTGATTTCCTGTCCCATCTGAACTTCTCCCAGGAATAGGGAACCCAGCTGATTTCCTGCCTAATCAGAACATCTCCCAGGAATAGGGAACCCAGCTGATTTCCTGTCCCATCTGAACATCTCACAGGAATAGGGAACCCAGCTGATTTCCTGTCCCATCTGAACATCTCCTAGGAATAGGGAACCCAGCTGATTTCCTGCCTAATCTGAACATCTCCCAGGAATAGGGAACCCAGCTGATTTCCTGTCCATCTGAACATCCCCCATGAATAGGGAACCCAGCTGATTTCCTGTCCCATCTGAACATCTCCCAGGAATAGGGAACCCAGCAGATTTCCTGTCCCATCTGAACTTCTCCCAGGAATAGGGAACACAGCTGATTTCCTGCCTAATCTGAACATCTCCCAGGAATAGGGAACCCAGCTGATTTCCTGTCCCATCTGAACATCTCACGGGAATAGGGAACCCAGCTGATTTCCTGTCCCATCTGAACATCTCCTAGGAATAGGGAACCCAGCTGATTTCCTGCCCAATCTGAATATCTCCCGGGAATAGGGAACCCAGCTGATTTCCTGCCCAATCTGAACATCTCCCAGGAATAGGGAACCCAGCTGATTTCCTGTCCCCTCTGAACTTCTCCCAGGAATAGGGAACCCAGCTGATTTCCTGTCCCATCTGAACATCTCACGGGAATAGGGAACCCAGCTGATTTCTTGTCCCATCTGAACATCTCCTAGGAATAGAGAACCCAGCTGATTTCCTGCCTGATCTGAATATCTCCCGGGAATAGGGAACCCAGCTGATTTCCTGCCCAGTCTGAACATCTCCCGGGAATAGGGAACCCAGCTGATTTCCTGCCCCGTCTGAATATCTCCCAGGAATAGGGAACCCAGCTGATTTCCTGTCCCGTCTGAACATCTCCCAGGAATAGGGAACCCAGCTGATTACCTGTCTCGTCTGAACATCTCCCTGCAATAGGGAACCCAGCTGATTTCCTGTCCCGTCTGAACATCTCCCAGGAACAGGGAATCCAGCTGATTTCCTGTCTCGTCTGAACATCTCCCTGCAATAGGGAACCCAGCTGATTTCCTGTCCCATCTGAACATCCCCCATGAATAGGGAACCCAGATGATTTCCTGTCCATCTGAACATCCCCCATGAATAGGGAACCCAGCTGATTTCCTGTCCCATCTGAACATCTCCCAGGAATAGGGAACCCAGCTGATTTCCTGTCCCATCTGAACATCTCCCAGGAATAGGGAACCCAGCAGATTTCCTGTCCATCTGAACATCCCCCATGAATAGGGAACCCAGCTGATTTCCTGTCCCATCTAAACATCTCCCAGGAATAGGGAACCCAGCTGATTTCCTGTCCCATCTGAACTTCTCCCAGGAATAGGGAACCCAGCTGATTTCCTGCCTAATCAGAACATCTCCCAGGAATAGGGAACCCAGCTGATTTCCTGTCCCATCTGAACATCTCACAGGAATAGGGAACCCAGCTGATTTCCTGTCCCATCTGAACATCTCCTAGGAATAGGGAACCCAGCTGATTTCCTGCCTAATCTGAACATCTACCAGGAATAGGGAACCCAGCTGATTTCCTGTCCATCTGAACATCCCCCATGAATAGGGAACCCAGCTGATTTCCTGTCCCACCTGAACATCTCCCAGGAATAGGGAACCCAGCTGATTTCCTGTCCCATCTGAACTTCTCCCAGGAATAGGGAACCCAGCTGATTTCCTGCCTAATCTGAACATCTCCCAGGAATAGGGAACCCAGCTGATTTCCTGTCCCATCTGAACATCTCACAGGAATAGGGAACCCAGCTGATTTCCTGTCCCATCTGAACATCTCCTAGGAATAGGGAACCCAGCTGATTTCCTGCCCAATCTGAATATCTCCCGGGAATAGGGAACCCAGCTGATTTCCTGCCCAATCTGAACATCTCCTGGGAATAGGGAACCCAGCTGATTTCCTGTCCCATCTGAACATCTCCCAGGAATAGGGAACCCAGCTGATTTCCTGTCCCATCTGAACTTCTCCCAGGAATAAGGAACCCAGCTGATTTCCTGTTCCATCTGAACTTCTCCCAGGAATAGGGAACCCAGCTGATTTCCTGTCCCATCTGAACTTCTCCCAGGAATAGGGAACCCAGCTGATTTCCTGTCCCATCTGAATATCTCACAGGAATAGGGAACCCAGCAGATTTCCTGTCCCATCTGAACATCTCCTGGGAATAGAGAACCCAGCTGATTTCCTGCCCAATCTGAATATCTCCTGGGAATAGAGAACCCAGCTGATTTCCTGCCCAATCTGAACATCTCCCGGGAATAGGAAACCCAGCTGATTTCCTGTCCCATCTGAACATCTCCCGGGAATAGGGAACCCAGCTGATTTCCTGCCCCGTCTGAATATCTCCCAGGAATAGGGAACCCAGCTGATTTCCTGTCCCGTCGGAACATCTCCCTGGAATAGGGAACACAGCTGATTTCCTGTCCCGTCTGAACATCTCCCAGGAATAGGGAACCCAGCTGATTTCCTGTCTCGTCTGAACATCTCCCTGCAAACGGGAACCCAGCTGATTTCCTGTCCCGTCTGAACATCTCCCAGGAACAGGCAATCCAGCTGATTTCCTGTCCCATCTGAACATCTCCCAGGAATAGGGAACCCAGCAGATTTCCTGTCCCATCTGAACTTCTCCCAGGAATAGGGAACACAGCTGATTTCCTGCCTAATCTGAACATCTCCCAGGAATAGGGAACCCAGCTGATTTCCTGTCCCATCTGAACATCTCACGGGAATAGGGAACCCAGCTGATTTCCTGTCCCATCTGAACATCTCCTAGGAATAGGGAACCCAGCTGATTTCCTGCCCAATCTGAATATCTCCCGGGAATAGGGAACCCAGCTGATTTCCTGCCCAATCTGAACATCTCCCAGGAATAGGGAACCCAGCTGATTTCCTGTCCCCTCTGAACTTCTCCCAGGAATAGGGAACCCAGCTGATTTCCTGTCCCATCTGAACATCTCACGGGAATAGGGAACCCAGCTGATTTCTTGTCCCATCTGAACATCTCCTAGGAATAGAGAACCCAGCTGATTTCCTGCCTGATCTGAATATCTCCCGGGAATAGGGAACCCAGCTGATTTCCTGCCCAGTCTGAACATCTCCCGGGAATAGGAAACCCAGCTGATTTCCTGTCCCGTCTGAACATCTCCCGGGAATAGGGAACCCAGCTGATTTCCTGCCCCGTCTGAATATCTCCCAGGAATAGGGAACCCAGCTGATTTCCTGTCCCGTCTGAACATCTCCCAGGAATAGGGAACCCAGCTGATTACCTGTCTCGTCTGAACATCTCCCTGCAATAGGGAACCCAGCTGATTTCCTGTCCCGTCTGAACATCTCCCAGGAACAGGGAATCCAGCTGATTTCCTGTCTCGTCTGAACATCTCCCTGCAATAGGGAACCCAGCTGATTTCCTGTCCCATCTGAACATCCCCCATGAATAGGGAACCCAGATGATTTCCTGTCCATCTGAACATCCCCCATGAATAGGGAACCCAGCTGATTTCCTGTCCCATCTGAACATCTCCCAGGAATAGGGAACCCAGCTGATTTCCTGTCCCATCTGAACATCTCCCAGGAATAGGGAACCCAGCAGATTTCCTGTCCATCTGAACATCCCCCATGAATAGGGAACCCAGCTGATTTCCTGTCCCATCTAAACATCTCCCAGGAATAGGGAACCCAGCTGATTTCCTGTCCCATCTGAACTTCTCCCAGGAATAGGGAACCCAGCTGATTTCCTGCCTAATCAGAACATCTCCCAGGAATAGGGAACCCAGCTGATTTCCTGTCCCATCTGAACATCTCACAGGAATAGGGAACCCAGCTGATTTCCTGTCCCATCTGAACATCTCCTAGGAATAGGGAACCCAGCTGATTTCCTGCCTAATCTGAACATCTACCAGGAATAGGGAACCCAGCTGATTTCCTGTCCATCTGAACATCCCCCATGAATAGGGAACCCAGCTGATTTCCTGTCCCACCTGAACATCTCCCAGGAATAGGGAACCCAGCTGATTTCCTGTCCCATCTGAACTTCTCCCAGGAATAGGGAACCCAGCTGATTTCCTGCCTAATCTGAACATCTCCCAGGAATAGGGAACCCAGCTGATTTCCTGTCCCATCTGAACATCTCACAGGAATAGGGAACCCAGCTGAGTTCCTGTCCCATCTGAACATCTCCTAGGAATAGGGAACCCAGCTGATTTCCTGCCCAATCTGAATATCTCCCGGGAATAGGGAACCCAGCTGATTTCCTGCCCAATCTGAACATCTCCTGGGAATAGGGAACCCAGCTGATTTCCTGTCCCATCTGAACATCTCCCAGGAATAGGGAACCCAGCTGATTTCCTGTCCCATCTGAACTTCTCCCAGGAATAAGGAACCCAGCTGATTTCCTGTTCCATCTGAACTTCTCCCAGGAATAGGGAACCCAGCTGATTTCCTGTCCCATCTGAACTTCTCCCAGGAATAGGGAACCCAGCTGATTTCCTGTCCCATCTGAATATCTCACAGGAATAGGGAACCCAGCAGATTTCCTGTCCCATCTGAACATCTCCTGGGAATAGAGAACCCAGCTGATTTCCTGCCCAATCTGAATATCTCCTGGGAATAGAGAACCCAGCTGATTTCCTGCCCAATCTGAACATCTCCCGGGAATAGGAAACCCAGCTGATTTCCTGTCCCATCTGAACATCTCCCGGGAATAGGGAACCCAGCTGATTTCCTGCCCCGTCTGAATATCTCCCAGGAATAGGGAACCCAGCTGATTTCCTGTCCCGTCGGAACATCTCCCTGGAATAGGGAACACAGCTGATTTCCTGTCCCGTCTGAACATCTCCCAGGAATAGGGAACCGAGCTGATTTCCTGTCTCGTCTGAACATCTCCCTGCAAACGGGAACCCAGCTGATTTCCTGTCCCGTCTGAACATCTCCCAGGAACAGGCAATCCAGCTGATTTCCTGTCTCGTCTGAACATCTCCCTGCAATAGGGAACCCAGCTGATTTCCTGTCCCGTCTGAACATCTCCCAGGAACAGGGAATCCAGCTGATTTCCTGTCCCGTCTGAACATCTCCCTGGAATAGGGAACCCTGCTGATTTCCTGTCCCGTCTGAACATCTCCCAGGAATAGGGAACCCAGCTGATTTCCTGCCCCATCTGAACATCTCCCAGGAATAGGGGACCCAGCTGATTTCCTGTCCCGTCTGAATATCTCCCAGGAAAAGGGAACCCAGCTGATTTCCTGTCCCGTCAGAATATCTCCCAGGAATAGGGGACCCAGCTGATTCCTGTCCCGTCTGAACATCTCCCAGGAATAGGTAACCCAGCTGATTTCCTGCCCCGTCTGAACATCTCCCAGGAATAGGGGACCCAGCTGATTTCCTGTCCCGTCTGAATATCTCCCAGGAAAAGGGAACCCAGCTGATTTCCTGTCCCATCTGAACATCTCCCAGGAATAGGGAACCCAGCTGATTTCCTGTCCCATCTGAACTTCTCCCAGGAATAGGGAACCCAGCTGATTTCCTGCCTAATCTGAACATCTCCCAGGAATAGGGAACCCAGCTGATTTCCTGTCCCATCTGAACATCTCACAGGAATAGGGAACTCAGCTGATTTCCTGTCCCATCTGAACATCTCCTAGGAATAGGGAACCCAGCTGATTTCCTGCCCAATCTGAATATCTCCCGGGAATAGGGAACCCAGCTGATTTCCTGCCCAATCTGAACATCTCCTGGGAATAGGGAACCCAGCTGATTTCCTGTCCCATCTGAACATCTCCCAGGAATAGGGAACCCAGCTGATTTCCTGTCCCATCTGAACTTCTCCCAGGAATAGGGAACCCAGCTGATTTTCTGTTCCATCTGAACTTCTCCGAGGAATAGGGAACCCAGCTGATTTCCTGTCCCATCTGAACTTCTCCCAGGAATAGGGAACCCAGCTGATTTCCTGTCCCATCTGAACATCTCACAGGAATAGGGAACCCAGCAGATTTCCTGTCCCATCTGAACATCTCCTGGGAATAGAGAACCCAGCTGATTTCCTGCCCAATCTGAATATCTCCTGGGAATAGAGAACCCAGCTGATTTCCTGCCCAATCTGAACATCTCCCGGGAATAGGAAACCCAGCTGATTTCCTGTCCCATCTGAACATCTCCCGGGAATAGGGAACCCAGCTGATTTCCTGCCCCGTCTGAATATCTCCCAGGAATAGGAAACCCAGCTGATTTCCTGTCCCGTCTGAACATCTCCCTGGAATAGGGAACACAGCTGATTTCCTGTCCCGTCTGAACATCTCCCAGGAATAGGGAACCCAGCTGATTTCCTGTCTCGTCTGAACATCTCCCTGCAAACGGGAACCCAGCTGATTTCCTGTCCCGTCTGAACATCTCCCAGGAACAGGCAATCCAGCTGATTTCCTGTCTCGTCTGAACATCTCCCTGCAATAGGGAACCCAGCTGATTTCCTGTCCCGTCTGAACATCTCCCAGGAACAGGGAATCCAGCTGATTTCCTGTCCCGTCTGAACATCTCCCTGGAATAGGGAACCCTGCTGATTTCCTGTCCCGTCTGAACATCTCCCAGGAATAGGGAACCCAGCTGATTTCCTGCCACATCTGAACATCTCCCAGGAATAGGGGACCCAGCTGATTTCCTGTCCCGTCTGAATATCTCCCAGGAAAAGGGAACCCAGCTGATTACCTGTCCCGTCAGAATATCTCCCAGGAATAGGGGACCCAGCTGATTCCTGTCCCGTCTGAACATCTCCCAGGAATAGGTAACCCAGCTGATTTCCTGCCCCGTCTGAACATCTCCCAGGAATAGGGGACCCAGCTGATTTCCTGTCCCGTCTGAATATCTCCCAGGAAAAGGGAACCCAGCTGATTTCCTGTCCCGTCTGAATATCTCCCAGGAATAGGGGACCCAGCTGATTTCCTGTCCCGTCTGAACATCTCCCAGGAATAGGGAACCCAGCTGATTTCCTGTCCCGTCTGAACATCTCCCAGGAATAGGAAACCCAGCTGATTTCCTGTCCCGTCTGAACATCTCCCTGCAATAGGGAACCCAGCTGATTTCCTGTCCCGTCTGAACATCTCCCAGGAACAGGGAATCCAGCTGATTTCCTGTCCCGTCTGAACATCTCCCTGGAATAGGGAACCCTGCTGATTTCCTGTCCCGTCTGAACATCTCCCAGGAATAGGGAACCCAGCTGATTTCCTGCCCCATCTGAACATCTCCCAGGAATAGGGAACCCAGCTGATTTCCTGTCCCATCTGAATATCTCCCAGGAATAGGGGACCCAGCTGATTTCCTGTCCCATCTGAATATCTCCCCGGAATAGGGGACCCAGCTGATTTCCTGTCCCATCTGAACATCTCTGACCATCTTCCAGGAATAGGGAACCCAGCTGATTTCCTGTCCCATCTGAATATCTCCTCAGCTGATTTCCTGTCCCATCTGAATATCTCCTAGGAATAGGGAACCCATCGGATTTCCTGTCCCATCTCAATATCTCCCAGGAATAGGGAACCCAGCTGATTTCCTGTCCCATCTGAACATCTCCCAGGAATAGGGAACCCAGCAGATTTCCTGTCCCATCTGAACATCTCTGACCATCTTCCAGGAATAGGGAACCCAGCTGATTTCCTGTCCCATCTGAATATCTCCTAGGAATAGGGAACCCAGTGGATGTCCTGTCCCATCTGAACATCTCCCAGGAATGGGGAACCCAGCTGATTTCCTGTCCCATCTGAATATCTCCCAGCAATATGGAACCCAGCTGATTTCCTGTCGCATCTGAACATCTCCCAGGAATAGGACACCCAGCTGAATAGGGAACCCAGCGGATTTCCTGTCCCATCTGAACATCTCCCCAGAATAGGGAACCCAGCGGATTTCCTGACCCATCTGAATATCTCCCAGGAATAGGGAACCCAGTTGAATGAGGAACCCAGCTGATTTCCTGTTCCATCTGAACATCTCCCCGGAATAGGGAATCCAGCTGATTTCCTGTCCCATCTGAACATCTCCCAGGAATAGGGAACCCAGTTGATTTCCTGTCCCATCTGAACATCTCCCAGGAATAGGGAACCCAGCTGATTGCCTGTCCCATCTGAACATCTCCCAGGAATAGGGAACCCAGTTGATTTCCTGTCCAATCTGAACATCTCCCATGAAAAGGGAACCCAGCTGATTTCCTGTCCCATCTGAACATCTCCCAGGAATAGGGAACCCAGCTGATTGCCTGTCCCATCTGAACATCTCCCAGGAATAGGGAACCCAGTTGATTTCCTGTCCCATATGAACATCTCCCAGGAATAGGCAACCCAGCTGATTTCCTGTCCCATCTGAACATCTCCCCGGAATAGGGAACCCAGCTGATTTCCTGTCCCATCTGAACATGTCCCAGGAATTGGGAGCCCAGCGGATTTCCTGTCCCATCTGAATATCTCCCAGGAATAGGGAACCCAGCTGATTTCCTGCCCCATTTGAATATCTCTCAGGAATAGGGAACCCAGCTGATTTCCTGTCATATGTGAACATCTCCCAGGAATAGGGAGCCCAGTGGATTACCTGTCCCATCTGAATATCTCCCAGGAATAGGGAACCCAGCTGATTTCCTGTCCCTTCTGAATATCTCCCAGGAATAGGGAACCAAGCTGATTTCCTGTCCCATCTGAATATCTCCCTAGCGGATTTCCTGTCCCATCACCCTCGTGCACGAAATGCAGGCAAATCCCACTCTACAACACGCTTGGAGAGGCAAGTTAGCCTGGTGGCAGAATAAAATGGCCCATGTGCCCTCTCCCTGCAGAACATTAAGCACGTGACACTACAAGATGACTGTTTATGTGCTACGAAAGAAGCATTCTTTTTTTAATTATTAAAAATGTATGTTCCTAACAACCGAAAATCATAGATAATTGTAATTGTAATGGGTTATTTATAACACCCTTAATACCCAGAAGTTTCTAAGCACGGACTCAGGGGTCGAACTTGTGTTGCAGCACATCGTCTTGCTTCCAAGACGAGCGCATTGCCCCTGAGCTATCCCCCCGAGACTATGAAATCCAAAAGCTACATATAAGTAAAGAAAAAGAAGGAGGAAGGAGAGAGAAGGAGAAAATAAAAAGATGCTGAAACCGAGACTACCCCTTCCCAAAAGAACACCAAATGGAGATCACTCCAAGTCCATCTCCACACATATCTGGTTGCACCCACGCGCCCTACGACTCTATCTCTCTCTACTGACCAGAACTGCGGTTCCCGAGGGCGTTCCACCTACCAGCGCTTTGAGATCATACCAATGATATATAAGGCTCTATATAAATGCCAAGTAACATAACATAACATCTCCAGAAATCTGCCCCATATATTCGCAATGTCTTGCTTTTCTTTTGATATCTCAGAGCAACTCTCTCAACGAGAGAGGGAATACATCTCCTGAGGGTACACATATTTGGTAAGAAAGAGAGTGGATTTCCAGGTCTGTAGGATAATCCTCTTGGCCACCATGTTATCCCTACAAAGCCATTTTGTCGTCAAATAGGTCAGATCTCCGAGCTTAGTATCTTCTGCCAAGATCAGAGTGTCAAACTCCTATTCCATGTGCAAACCCAGAACCGGGTTCAGAATGCTGTGGCCTCGCTACATAAGGTCCTCACTTTATAGCAGTCCCACAACATATGCCCCATCCATCCAACTTTTTGTGTATACCGCCAACAAGCATTGGATGCACAGAGGGCCTGTTTGCACATGCTATTTAACAATTCTGTTTGATGGAATGGGTTCAAGAAATTCCATGAACAGTGCACAGATTCTGCCCAGCGTCACCTCCTAAACTTACTCCATGGCAAAGATGAACTATCACCATCAGCGGGAGGTCTGCGACTCGGTGGACCGTGCATTATTATCCCAGCATGCCTAACAAATCACGTGGTTCACATGCCTCACGCCGGCATTCAAGGCATCTGAAAACAAAGTCCCGCCTCAGAGAAAAAGTCTGGGTCCCAGGAGTGGAAGAAGCATTAGAGACATAAGTAGCATGATGCATCCGGTGCCAAGCGATGGGTGCAGCCACGCCTCATGCTGCAATTTGATCCATGCCCAGAGGGCGGACCATGTGGGGAAACGTTAATGCACATTTTGGATCTCTCCCAGATGGACAGTACACTCCAGTAGTAAGGGATGAATTCTCCCACTACCCAGAGGTGGAGATTGTCAACATAACAGCAGCAAGTGCTGTAATCTTGAAGCTGGAGACTCCCATTATTGATCAATACAGACAATGGCTCTCCTTCCGACTTCCAAAGATTTCTAGACAACCTAAAGTTCAGGCAATGTTAGATTACTCCATGCATGCCCCAGGCATATAAAGATGCAGGATGATTCATGCACACACTCAACAAAATCCTGAGGATTGCCACGGAACGGCAAGAAAACCCTGAGCGAGCGATATCCCCATTCCGCAGAGAATACCGATCAACGCTTCATAAGTCCACTGGGAGAGAGCCACGAGTAACCATTCCAGGGTGGATGCCAGCAGCAAAGGACACTCCTCACAGGGCCTCCAGACAAGAGAAACAGAACATGGCTGAAAGCAGAAGAAGAAGAATAAGAGTCAACCTTTGACATTAGAGAGAACGAGAAGATGGAGAATAACCAAAGGAGGAAAGGAGACAAGCATCACAACAGAGCACAACAAGTCATGATGTCCTGGAAAGTCACCCGAGAATAAAAGGATATCCTGAAGCTACACCTCTAGCAGAAGCAGAAACCACCCTACAAGACGTCCCGTTCCACCACTAGACAGGTTCCAAGACTTTATATTGGATAATTGCTAAAATGCAGCACTTTAAGAATCTTGTCAAAGAAAGGAAGGAATGTTGTGGTGCACTGCCTGACCTGAACAATGATACACCACAATGTGCAATATAAGATTACAAAATGCCTGACCCTGAAATGGCTGCCGAGGGACAGTCAGGAGTTAAGTCTGCCTTTGATGTGTCAACCCTGCCCGCTACACATCTATTCCGTGGATTTTGATCACTTAAGGGTGGTGATGAATTACCCCCCAAATCAGACTCCACTGTCTTTCCATTTCAGGTCTGTGTGTGATGACCTTGGCTTGAATCAACCAATGATCTTGTGCGCCCACCTGTTCCTTCAGCTTTAGGCTCAGAGATGACACATTCTTCAACCAGAGCCTCCATAGGTAGTCACTGGTGTGGCTCTAGTGCCAGAGCCTCCATTGGAAGTCACTGTCGTGGCTCTAGTGCCAGTGCCTCCATAGTGCCTCCATAGATAGTCACTGTGTTGACTCTAGTGCCAGTGCCTCCATAGGTAGTAACTGTTGTGGCTCTAGTGCCAGTGCCTCCATAGGTAGTCACTGTTGTGGCTCTAGTGCCAGTGCCTCCATAGGTAGTCACTGTTGTGGCTCTAGTGCCAGAGCCTCCATAGGTAGTCACTGTTGTGGCTCTAGTGCCAGAGCCTCCATAGGTAGTCACTGCTGTGGCTCTAGTGCTAGTGCCTCCATAGATAGTCACTGTTTTGACTCTAGTGCCAGAGCCTCCATAGGTAGTCACTGTTGTGGCTCTAGTGCCAGAGCCTCCATGGTAGTCACGGTTGTGGTTCTAGTGCAGGAGCCTCTATAGGTAGTCACTGTTGTGGCTCTAGTGCCAGAGCCTCCATGGGTAGTCACTGTTGTGGCTCTAGTGCCAGTGCCTCCATAGGTAGTCACTGTTGTGGCTCTAGTGCCAGAGCCTCCATAGGTAGTCACTGTTGTGGCTCTAGTGCCAGAGCCTCCATAGGTAGTCACTGTTGTGGCTCTAGTGCTAGTGCCTCCATAGATAGTCACTGTTTTGACTCTAGTGCCAGAGCCTCCATAGGTAGTCACTGTTGTGGCTCTAGTGCCAGAGCCTCCATGGTAGTCACTGTTGTGGTTCTAGTGCAGGAGCCTCTATAGGTAGTCACTGTTGTGGCTCTAGTGCCAGAGCCTCCATAGGTAGTCACTGTTGTGGCTCTAGTGCTAGTGCCTCCATAGGTAGTCACTGTTGTGGCTCTAGTGCTAGTGCCTCCATAGGTAGTCACTGTTGTGGCTCTAGTGCCAGAGCCTCCATTGGTAGTCACTGTTGTGGCTCTAGTGCTGTGGCTCTTGTGCAGCTCCTGGTAGGAAATTCAAAAGAACGGATCTAATAAAAGGCTTCAAGCAGAATTCCTGATCTTACCAAACCCGCACATCCCTTTTGCACACCATTTAATGCTATCACAATGCAGGAAAATACACAATATGATGTTTCATCATTCCTGTGTTCACTTAACAGGCCTACAATCCACAGACTACAATATGTGATAGAGTGACATTTTAATAATGTGGTGTAAACTTTCCTATAGAGATGTTTCTGCAGTGTGGTTGGAATTGTGAATATTCTCTTGTTCGTCTTGTCTTTTTATAGCTACAACCTACACAACAACATCAACAGCATCATCTATAACATCAAGAACTTCAAGAGCGTCAAGAGCAATGATATTATCTAGAAAGTTAAGAACAAAGGCATCCACAACATCAACAACGACATTCCCAGGTACCTATCAGTCTTTCACGGTCCTTAATGAGAGATTCAGGGATCACCCCACAAAAGCCCCACTCCTCCCATCCCCTCACCTCGGATACGCTTACGGAGTGGGGACTCTGTAAGAATCTTGACTCATCTTTGGTATCGAGGTTGAAGAACAAGGCCCATGCCGTGCGGGACAGGATATGGTGAAGTGAGAGTCAGCATGGCACAATGTAGCACAACATCAAGTGTGACTATAGGTATTAAGAGAAGATAAAGAACTATAACTACTTACAGAAGACAGAGAGGAACATGACTCAGGCGTGGAGAAAAGGGGCGACTATCACTAGCCAGTCTACAGACCAGATCCCTTTTAGATGAGAAAGAACATAAACTGAATTCCAGGTCAACTGTTCCCAAAGGTAGCAATGGGGAACATTGTTAACTTGTGTGTTGTTTGGCTTTTTTAGTGGGTTTACATCCAACATCCTCAAATAGAATCGCTTGTTTCTTATTGAAGAGTCTTACAGGTAACAGTCTTGATGAAGCTAGAGTACCTAGGAATCCAGGGGGAACATGTGGAGGCAGTGCTACAGGCTTCAAAGCGCCTTTTCAAATTCAGTTTCCACAGTGCCAGGAAGGAAGGAAGGAAGCGAGGAAGGGAGATAAGAGGAAGGAAGGAAGGGATGAAGGAAGGAAGAAAGGAAGGAAGGAAGGAAGAAAAGAAGGAAGGAAGGAATCAAGGAAGGAAGGAAGCGAGGAAGGAAGGAAGGAAGGAAGGAAGGAAGGAAGGAAGGAAGAAAGGAGGGAGAGAGGGAGGGAGAGAGGGAGGGAGGGAGGAAGGAAGGAAGGAAGGAAGGAAAGAAGGAAGGAAGGAAGGAAGGAAGGAAGGAGGGAGGGAGGGAGGGAGGGAGGAAGAAAGAAGGGAGGGAGGGAGGAAAGGGAGGGAAGGAAGGGGAGGGAAGGAAGGAAGGAAGGGGAGAGAAGGAAGGGAGGGAGGGATGAAGGAAGGAAGGAAGGAAGGAAGGAAGGAAGGAAGGAAGGAAGGAAGGAAGGAAGGAAGGAAGGAAGGAAGGAAGGAAGGAAGGAAGGAAGGAAGGAAGGAAGGAAGGAGGGAAGGAGGGAGGGAGGGAGGGAAGAAGGAAGGGATGGAGGGAGATAAGAGGAAGGAAGGAAGGAAGGAAGGAAGGAAGGAAGGAAGGAAGGAAGGAAGGAAGGAAGGAAGGAAGGAAGGAAGGAAGGAAGGAAGGAGGGAGGGAGGAAAAAAGGAAGGAGGGAGGGAGGAAGGAGGGAGGAAGGAAGGAAGGAAAGGGAGGGAATGAAGGGAGGGAGGGAAGGATGAAGGAAGGAAGATAGGAAGGAAGGAAGGAAGGAAGCGAGGAAGGAAGGAAGGAAGGAAGGAGGGAGGAAGGAATAAAGGAAGGAAAGAGGGAGGGAGGGAGGGAGGAAGGAAGGAAGAAAGGAAGGAAGGAAGGAAAGAAGGAAGGAAGGAAGGAAGGAAGGAAGGAAGGAAGGAAGGAAGGAAGGAAGGAAGGAAGGAAGGAAGGAAGGAAGGAAGGAAGGAAGGAAGGAAGGAAGGAAGGAAGGAAGGAAGGAAGGAAGGAAGGAAGGAAGGAAGGAAGGAAGGACTTGTTGCCTATAAATCTTGGGTGGGCTACTTAGCAGTAACGTGTAGTGATCCATCTGCTTGATACCATGTGACAATCACACCATTGGTTTGTGTAACATAGTTCCAATCATTCTAATCTGAGGCATGCCTTAGACACACCTCTGACACTACAGGTAGTGAGTGACCTGCACACTATTGCTCAAAAGCCAACCCATTGTTGACATGCGCACAATATGTCACCCTGAAAACCTGGCTATACAACTAACAACAGCATGACATTAATACAAGCCAACCCTAAGCAAGTAACAGGCGCCCTTCTCAGTAACACCCAACAGACGGGAACTGTGTAGCCTACACACATGATGAAGCCACAGACATGCATAGCACACATCAGCCAAGGATGACGAAAGATCAAACCCATTCAGGTCGGATTGCCTCAGAACAACGTTCTAGTGAGCATGCCACAGACCTTCTGACAACATGTCAGACAAATATTACATGAGGCCGTGTTAAAATGGATTTCTACAATCTGGCCTGGTGACAGATTACAGGAGCCCCCCCCCCCTAGTTCTGGAGAGTTTAGCCAAAGCCAATCAAGGTAAGAGTGGAGGGTAGTCAAGGCTTAGTCTGGGGTCAGGGGTCCACAATGAGTCCACACAGTGAAGCAAACACAATCATTCAACTTAGACAGGTAAGCACAGCAATACTCTATTTATTAAAGGCCCACAAACACACAGTAGGAAATTAATTGAGCAGGTAGAAATATCGCACAACACTCACTTATAAAATATATTTAGAGTCACTTTTAGGTTTGCAGGAATGCATACAGTAACTCAGTCAACAGAAATGAAGGTAAGCAGTGGTGCAGGAGAATGAAACCAGTTCACAAGAATGATACCCTAACTTTATAAATCCAATCCCTGTGAGGTGTTAGGGCCTAGTGCCCAAAGGTCACAGAGCTTCTTCTTAGGAGAGGGGACAAATGTAGGAAGAGTTTGTGTGCTGGTTACACCTGTTTCAGATGATACTCAACAATGTTACAGGTTAGTAACATTACTTTCCTATCTTTATGTACAGCTTTTAGATCAAACGATCAAAGCACGATAGAATTATTATTATTTTTATTATTATTATGAAATAAGTCAAAGTTTATTCAAGGTTTATTATAGGGGAGACAGGGGTGCCTATACTCATTTCCTGACTCTGATTTTCCCAGTTGACTTGATGGGACGTCTGGGGTTTGCTGGCTGTCGGTTTTCACGCCATGTGCCGGATGCCTACAGGCTGCGGGTCAGAGGATTTCTCTCGTCAGCTGCTGGTAGAGGATGCAACCCCGGGTGAAGAAGGCAAGCAGGATTCATCAATGCCAGACATGTCATGACACCTCACAGGACACAGGGAAGGGACTTCCCCCTACAGTCACTGCACAGTGACAGTGGCAGGTGTCTTTCCAGTCTCCGTTGAAGAAGACATTCCAGGACGGGATCCCTTGATGGTGGGAAGCTGAAACTTGGCAAGAAGGTGACTTGTGCAGTTTCAGATGGACACGCGGACAGCGATACTTCTGGCGAGGTAGCCAACTGAAGAGCTGGTCAGTCCACCGGGTGGCCCAAGGACACTTACGTAGGCTCGGGACGGCTGGATACTCAAGAAGGCATCAAGACTTGTTGGTCCCACTAGTCCATGGGTTGAAGCACCACAGAGGGACTTTGCAGAACAGGTAGTGTAGCAGGGCTTCACTGGGCCAAACGCAGGAAAGGATGCCTGGCCTCTTTGGCAGCTGTCCAGAAATCTCCAGTCGGCTGTTCTTCTAGACAGGATACTTGCCTTCAGCGCGGATCTGAAGAAATGGCTGCAGGAGTCCTCTTCTTATTCTAAATCCTGGCTGGAAGCAAGTTCAAGCCCACCAATGGTAAGGATTTGCACCATTCAAACATCCAGCCGTGGTCCAATCATGGACCACTGTGGGCTTCACTCGTGCCCCACACCCAGACTCTCTGGCACCACAGATGTGGAGTTGGACCAAACAGTCCCACCCACTTCCTCACTTCCTATGTCCACAAACAAATGGCATGCACCAGCCCATGACAGCAGCAGCTTTCCCTGGGTTGGAATGTATGACCATATATGTCCTGGTATTTCCTGCCCTGAGAAGGGAGGAAGAAGGCCAAACAACATTATGGTCAAAGAACAAGTGAAAAATCTTATGGCACAGCCATTTTTGGGCACTAGCCAATGTTTAGCCATACAGGGTAAACACGAATGCGCACACCAGAAATAATGCGAAAGCAGTAAAACTGTTTCTGCTGCCACCACCTTGTCTTCAGGCACAAGTGTTAAAGACTAGGGAGATACAAAAGTATCCCCACTGCACTGCATTGTAAGATGCTGAGTGCACTGTCAAAAAGTTACCAACACGGTAAAAAGACAAAAAGGAAACAGAGTTATCCAGTACTGATAGTCTGAAGGAACATTTGTGTCCCCATATGGGAAGAATCTGTTTTAGGAAGTTTCTGAACAGGGCCTTGGCCACCTTCTCACTCAGGACTTTATTTCAACTGATGGCCACAGGCTCCTACTGCTTAATTTAAAAGAAGCCCAAAAGCATAGAAAACTGAGGCTGAGATAACTGTCTGAAGGCCACCAACCACACCTATCGACATTCACTAACCCGCAGATGAGAGATGCCTCTTTTTTCATGCACGAGCAGTCATTTTATCCCTTGCTGTTATCACTAAAAAATGGAAGGAAGAATTGTATCCAAGATGTTCAATGTGCTCAGCGGAGAGAGGACTTATTCCGCTTTCCTTTGGTAGCCCCTGTTTACGGTTCTATCAGGGCCCAAAGTAATTTGCCTCTCTTAAGAAGAGAAGGCCTCCAGGCCAATCCAGGTAATGATGTGATTTTTCTTCTGGGGGACCAGGATAGTAATAGGACCAAAGATATCGCAAATGTTATTTTTGGAGCTTGGCAACAGAGAGCTAAGAAGAATGGAACCTCTTGGGACTAGAAAAGGCCCTGGGGCTGTGAGCCTGGCCACATATACAGGAGGATCCTCACCAGCTCGCACACATGCCTGCACACAACACAACAGCCAATGAACACGGGGGATCATAGGCATTCATGTTCCATATCCCGTGCCCCTTAAATACAAGCAGAGCAACAAGAACCCTTCACAAACATACATTAAATACTCCAATGGCACAGGGCCAACCATCCCAAACCATTTTGTTCTCTCTCACTTAATTCACTCCTCTACTTCCCCCAATAATTGACTCATGTACTGTTCTCACACCACCTTAATCTACTCCCACAATCAACACTTGCACACAGCAACAACCTCCCTACAAACAGACTGTATTAATGTAATAATGTAGCTGGTCACTTTCACAGCCCTCTCACACCTGGCCACACCATCTGCTAACTTGGTCCTCATATCGCTGACTTCAACTGATCGATTTGTCGATGGTCCATACACCCACCTAAGTCACTCTCAGGGTCATCTTCGATTCCGCACTCACCTTACTCTCTCTCACATCATGGACCTTACTAAGAAGTCCCACTTCCAGCTCCACCTCCTCACTGGAATTCTTCCTTTCCTCACCTTCCCCCAGAAGCTCTATGTCTCCAGAGCTCTGGTCCTCTCCAGGCTGAACTACTGCAACATCCTCTTTCTCAATCTCCCTCTTTCCTCCTTACGATCGCTCCAGCTAATCCATCCAGAATAGGCCTGCTAGACCTATCCTTGGCCCCAAGCCCAGGGACTGTAGCTCTCCAGCCCTAAAATCCCTCCATTGGCTCTCGTAGCTGTACGGATCAAACCCAAGACACTCTGCATCATCCACAAGACCTTCTGGGGCCTGTAAAAATGCTATCTCCAATTTTCCCTCACTAAATACTCCCCTGCTAGATCCCTACGCTCCTCTAACTCCAACTCTTTGACTGTCAAACGCTACTCCAAACAGAGAGTGGGGGGCATGTCTCTCTCCTTGGCTGGTGGCTCCCTTTGGAACAGCCTCCCTGCCCCTCTCAGACATGAGTTTCATAAACTGCTAAAACTTCTTTTGGACTCTACCTTTTTCCCTCTCTCCCTTCCCTACTAATCACACCACTGCTGCTGTGACTGATGGCCTGATCCCCATGAATTTCACAGGATTCCAGGAACTCTGCCCAGTCAATACCAGCACCGCTCGACTGCACTGCCCTGATGGCCAGCTCTGCTTCCCACCCTTGGTAGCCTGAGGTTCTCTTCCTTGGCTCCCCTTAGAACTTCCCTCATGGACCCTCTACCAGCACTTGCCCACTGCTCTGTTCCCCCCACCTCCCTCCCATTTTCCTGCACTTCTCCTCACTGCACTTACACGTCTGAATGCCACAAGGCCTAGTAGACACACCATGACTGTATTCAACTGTTTTGTCATTGTTATTTTTCCCCTGTTCCCTTCCCATTTATCCTTGTGGCGCTTTGAACCAGTGCTCAATAAAAGAACTAAAATGACCTACCTAGGCCCACAGCGACATTCAGGATGTGGGTACTTCCAGCCTACGTGCATCATCACCTAAGGAGTAACATCTGCCTTTGCCACTATGTTACTAACAAATCGCCATTCCTCTTGTCTTCCTCTTGTCTTGCAGTCCAACACGCAGCAAGCTCGCCAAAATGGCAGAGGTGTGCTATGCAAGATCACTCGTTTCCACCTGATGGAGGCAGACTAAAATCTTATAGATATCTGTCAAAACAATTGTAAACTCATTCTAGGATTGTAGTTCCTGGTAATATCTAAACATCTGGTTGTAACCTGAGAAAATTAGTATTCTGTTCCTGGCGTTATGCTTGTATATCCAGAGACACAACTAGCTAATATTTCAAGTTGTATAATGTCATGTTCTTAATTATTTGGTCATTTTATGAAGCGCACCATACAAATATCACTGATAGCGCCCGGCCCTGGGTGCTAAGTGTGGGTGGGGTTCTAACTCTATGATCTGGCAACCATATGATTATTTCAACTGGAAGTTTGTTTGCCCCTCTCAATGATAAATAGGCACCCAGCAAGCAGAGTGTTCTTCTTCCATACCTTTTCCTTTGTATTTTCCATGTCAATCAGATATCATTTGCTGGATTGCAATGTCTGATTTGGTGTTTGCCCGCCTACTAGACTTTCCAAATATTTTGGCATTCTGACACAAAATGCCATTTGGAGAATACACAGGGCCTTAAATATTATTATTTGTTCTACCGACTACCAGTGGAATGTTTTCTAAGATGGTATGATATGTTCCTATTCAATTATTCCTGGCCTGCTTTGCCCTGAAACCTTCACTTCTGGATTCAGGATTCATAAACATAATTGTACTGTACCATAGTTTAACATTGACCGGATCAGAGAACGAGTATGGGAAACGCCTTCCTGATCATGGTGATTTGGGGGCTCCCTCCCTTGGCCACTTGGGGATCTGGCGGATAAAGGATGTCGCGTTGTGCCACCCAAAGCCCTAGGTTTCTGTCCTTGTCCATGGGTGGGCTAATCCCCCAAAAACTTTGGCAAGGAAAATGGGAGAGATTCGTTTTGGTTGCGTCCCTAGATTGGCACATGTGTTTACCCCCTGCTGAGACCTGCTGTAGCCCCCTATTTCATTCGATGACGGGTATGAACTAATACTCCGAGCGGTCGCGCTGCATCCCGCGTCCTTTCAATGTATTCAGATTGATGAGGACATCACCTGGAACTGCAGATCACAGAGCTTGATAAGTTGCTCAAACTGGTGTACGTACTTATTGACTAGTAAAGGTGATAAGGCTGACCTTCCCGGGACCCCACCCACAAGCCTAACTGTTTTTGAGCGACTTTATCCCAATCCAATGTGAGTGCTTCTATTTTTGAGAAATGCTTTTGCCCAGTTCAGTGTTCTTCCTGCTCATTCATGTAGATATCAAATGAGGGTCTGAGGAGCTTTCCACCATGTTGTGTACGGCCGAAGGATTGAGAAGAATTGAAACGGAGGAGTGGTCCACATCCAAGTAGTTGGGAATATACTCTCAAATGTCTGTTAAGTCAGACATTGTTCCTTTAGACTGTCAGAAATCTGAGTGATGGTTGTGGAGGATAGCGCGCATCTATAAACGCCTTGTTTTTTCACTGACCTCTTACAGATCTTACTCAGAAAGGCTACGCTTGATGTAGACGGGTAACTTCCTGGGAATTTCAGGGGGCACTGTTGGACGCCGACGGTAATGGCTGCCTGATTGAGTAGCTGCACCGTAAAAAACATATCCGCACTGAAATCCTGCGAATCCAGAAAGGCACAGCATATATAAAGCGGCAGACTGTACAGCTGAAATCTTGAAGCATCTGCCGACATACGGGGGGGCGACCCAACTCCAAGTGCCCACGTAGAAATACCGTGTTGTGATACCCACGGGTCCCCCGAGAGAAAAATGCGGTCTTGGTGCGCTCCCCTCCCCTGCCGCGACAAGACAGCTACCTTCGTCCTGGAGCGGTGGGGCTTCTACCATGTAGGGCGGTTGCTAGGACGCCGGGGGTGTCACCGCGGGACCCCAGCTACGAAGATCGACTACAGCTGCTCAGGGCTAAGGTGAGAAGAGACCACGCTGAAATAGTCGGAGCCTCCCACCAGTGAGGAGACCACTGCCTTGCAACAGACAGCGGGCGAAGCATGCTTCCCCTCCCCAGCGGCCGCCGTGTGCGCAGCGAGCGAGCGGCCCAGCCTGCTGGGCTGAGGGAGAGCCCTCCCCACGCCAGTCTCCATACTTAGTCCACCAGAGGAGACCATTATCCTGCAGCAGACAGCGTGCGGAGCGGGCTTCCCCTCCCCAGTGGCCGCCGTGTGTGCTGCGAGCTAGCGGCCCAGCCTACTGGGCCGAGGGAGAACCCTGCCCCCGCCACTCTCCATACTTAAACCACCAGAGGAGACCACTATCCTGCAGCAGACAGTGGGAGGAGCGGGCTTCCCCTCCCCGGCGGCCACCATGTGCGCTGCGAGCGAGCAGCCCGGCCTGCTGGCTTGAGGGAGAGCCCTCCCCCCGCCACTCTACATACCTGAACCACCAGGTAGGTGGAATACTCTGAGGGCAGAAGCATAGCCCTTTACGCCATATATTCCGAACCGGGGCCACAACACGGCCTCAACTGACACTCGTGCCTGACCAGGACAGGGGTTTGACCGTGCACTGAACGGAATACTCCCCAGGGGGCAAGTGGACAACCAGTGTATCACATCCTAAAACTAATACCAGTAAGGACTGGAGCTACAGAATTCTACCTGCGCCATCATAGCCCTACAAACTGAACGTCGAGCTCCTGTGACTTTGCACCACTATCCACCCTGATTCCTGCAGCCTAGCCGACGCATAACTACTGCATAAGTTATGCGCAGAGGCAACAAGGCAAACAAAAAAGGCCCCATGGATGCATTCACGAACGCTGGTCTGGAGGGTAGGAGCGAGGAAACACCACAAGCCAGCCAATCAACACCTCAGCGCCCAACAGATGACCCAGCCGACCCATATATGGCAGCCCTCCAAGCTGGTTTTGTGGCAGTTAATTCTAAACTGGACGATATGGGGACCGCAATGTCATCTATAAAAGCAGAACTACACCAGGTGAATGCACGGGTAGTGGAGGCAGAGAGCCGTATTAGCACGGTAGAGGACGTCATAGCAAACCATGGCAAGGACACCATCAAAAAGAACCTAGCCCAGGTACAAATGAAGTGTGATGACCTCGAATCCAGATCACGCCGCAGCAATATAAGAGTAGTTGGGCTGGCAGAAAAGCAGGTAAATGTCACAATGGAGGTGTACCTTGAAGGAGTGATCTGCACCGTCTTCCCAGAGGCACAGTTTTCGCAGCAATTCCTATCGAAAGAGCCCACAGGGCCCAGATTGCCCCTCCTAAACCGGGGCACCCCAACGCACAGTCATTGCCCGCCTCATTGCCCGCTCCTTAATTATCGCGACAGGGACATGATCCTGCACCTCTCCAGGGAGAAGGGCACTCTACTATATGACTCTAAAAGGATACACATATACCCTGACTTTCCCAACGGAGTGCAGGTCGCGCGCCGCACCTTAGAACAGGTCAAGAAAGCACTCCGGGCACGCTCCATCCCATATGCGATGCTGTTCCCCGCCAAACTCCGCCTTCAGCACGGCGGGAAGACACAGTTCTTCGAATCCCCAGAAGAAGCCATGCGGTATATTGAACACAATCTCCCGCAGCCACAGAAGGATAGGAACCCCCAACCCGGTTCGAACACGTGAAGGCAAGCCATCTGGATTCATACAGTAACGGTGCGGTGGCCATCGGATCAGTCTGGTCGGAAGTGGAAAAAGGACAGACTAACCAAACAGAGCCGCCGATTGTTTTCTCAAACGTTGAAGTTTAAAGCGGGAAATACACTGTCTAGTTGGGGGGATAGTGAGGGAGGGGGCAGTGGGGGTTGCAGGGCCTGTTGCCCAAAAGTTAAAAGGGACAGTCCACTTCACAGTGCAGGAAGCAAGATTGAATACACTGGCATAGGAACTGAGTTGAACCAGAGATGGTATGAAAGCAGCAAAAACACTGATGGGAGAAACACAAGGAGTAAGGCACCACAAACAATAAAACGCAAGCTATGGCAAACCCACGACACCGAACTCAATGTCACTGAAAGGACAGGGAATTAAGTTACTCACTTGGAACAACCCGATAAAGGCAAGGAAGATAATTGCATATGGAAATCGACACAAGGTTGACATCCTTCTCCTGAAAAAGACACATGCCACTAAAAAGATCACGGACACATTTGCGCGAAACTGGGGTCCCGTGAAAGGTGCCATAAACTACTCCACAATGGCGAGAGGAGTACTCACGCTTGTGCACAGACAGCTCAATTTCCAAATGCTCAAATCCATAGCAGACGATGAAGGCCGCTATGTGATCATATGGGGGCAACTGCATAATGGGGCCTCATTATAAGTTTGGCGGTAGCCATGGTGCTACTAGCACCATGGCTGCCTCCAAACCGGGCTCCATTACCGGGTTCCTTCAATGAGGAATAACCGGGTCATTCCAACATTGGAGGACCCGGTAATTCCTCCTTGAAGGAACCATTCACCATTCCCATTTGAGCCCCCATAGGGCTCAAAGGGAATGTGGAGGGAGGTAATAACGGGCACATTACAAATGGCCCGTTATAACCTCCCTCTTCCCCTCGCGGGACCCGGAAAAGACGTCTGGTTTTACCAGACGTCTGGTCTGGATCCCGCAAAGGGAACCTCGTAATCGGCGCTCACGTAATGAAGGGTGCCGGTCCTGTTACGGCACCCTTCATTACGTGAGCGCCAGGGTCGTAATGAGGCCCATTATCCTGGTAAATACATATGGCCCGAATCTGGACAGCCCAGAGTTCTACTTGCGAATTATGGAACTACTGTCACCCTTGGGCACTGTGTCAGTGATCTGGGGGGGAGACCTCAATTTAATACTGGATCTGGGCCTCGACCGTTCAAAAGGAAGCTGCAGACAACACACCAAAGCAGCAATGAAATTGAGGCAAGCAATGACCACACTGCCCCAGGTAGACACTTGGCGTGAATTACATCCACAATTGAGGGAATACACATTCTACTCCGGGGCACATGGGTCCAGTTCAAGGATCGATTACTGGCTATGCTCCCCTGAGCTGGTCGTAGAGGTGGAGCAATGCACCATACTCCCGCGTACACTGTCGGACCACTCCCCGGTCCTCCTGCAGTTGGTACCGAGGAGTACAGTACATACCACCCGAAATTGGCGCATGCCACCGGACCTGCTGCGAGATTAATCAGTAATAGAACCTCTCCGAACCAAAATAGAAGATTTCTTTGCTCGAAATGTAGGATCGGTGCAAACCCAAAGGTCAGTATGGGAGTCGTTTAAAGTTTGGCTGAGAGGCCAACTGATGGGGACATCCTATGGCATGCAAAGGGACATAAGAAAGGAACTTTCCCAGGCCGAATGAGAGCTAAGGGATCTCGAGACTCAACAACCCAAAAATGAGGGGAAAGAACACCTGCTGAAAATACAGGCTCAAATGGACAAATTCAAGAGCCTGGCTGATAGAGAATTATATCACATAACACAACCTATGAGGGCTAGGAGATACGGAGAGGGGATCAAGGCTAGCAAATCGATGGCAACCCTTATCAGAACTGAGCTGGGAGCGAGACCAATTACCAGCATCTGGGATTCCCCGGGGTCGGTACAGACGTCCCCAGAAACAATTAATAAAGTATTCAAGCAGTTCTATTCCAAGCTATACACAAACGCAGACACAGTGAGCCCCGGAGGAACTCAAAGAATACATAGAGCCTCATACCGAGATTGGAGGTAGCCATGGCGCTATTTGCACCATGGCTGCCTCCAATACCGGGTCCGGCACCGGTCTTGTTCGATGGGGACTTGCCGATGCATTCCGACCCTGGAGGGACCGGTAAGTCCCCATTGAACAAACCATTCCCCATTCCCATTTGAGCCCCAATAGGGCTCAATGGGAATGGGGAGGGCGCTAATAACAGGCTTGCGACTAGCAAGCCTGTTATTAGCACCCTGGTCCCTTAGCGGGACCCGTAAGGGACCTCGTAATTGGGCAGTAAGGGATTACCGCACCCGTGCCGGTAATCCCTTACCGGCCAACTCATAATGACACCCATAGACTCCATCCGGCTGCCCAGTTTAGGAGAAGAGGAAAGGGCACTGTTGGACCTCCCGTTGACGACCGTGGAAATCGAACAAGCCATCGCCGATCTACGAGCAGGCAAGGCACCAGGGTCAGACAGCATTCCTGTCGATTTTTATAAGATATTCAAGTCCGAGATGGCCCCTAGATTACTGGAAGTCTGGGAGGAAGCGCTCGAGAGGGGAGAACTGCAGAACACCATGAGAGAGGCGGTAATAGCTGTCCTGCTTAAGCCACACAAGCCCCCTAAGGACCCCTCATCCTATCCCCCCTATCACTAATCAACATGGACACAAACATTTACGCCAAAGCAATAGCGAACTGCCTGTTCCCTTACATGAACAAACTAATCCACACAGACCAATCAGGATTTATCCCAACCTGATCAACTGCACTGAATTTACGGAGGTTCTTCGCCATTTCATCACAATTGGATCCAAAAAGCTGCCGCAGTCACTCTGGACGCTGAAAAAGCGTTTGACTCAGTATCTTGGAATCATATGTTCTCTATCATGGACAAAATGGGGTTTGGACCGACATTCATAGGGTAATCCGAGTGCTATATGACAAACCAGCTGCATTGGTTAGGACAAACAACACCATGGGCCTCATTCCGAGTATGGCGCTAACCAATGGCGCCATTAACGCCTTGGTTGACGCCGTAGCCGGACCGGCAGCGCCTTGGTGGATGGCGGAATTACCGCCCCATTCCAAGGTTGGCGGGGCGGTAATTCCCCATTCACCAAGGCTCTTCCCCATTCCCAAATGAGCCCCCATAGGGCTCAATGGGAATGGGGAAGATGCAAATAACGGTGACCGTTCATTACGGTCACCGTTATTGGCTTGGAGGCCCCTTTGCGCCCTCGACTTTAACAGCTGCTCAAAGCAGGCGTTAAGGGCGAGGGCGCAAAGGGAACTCGGAGTATGGCGGTAAGGGATCACCGCCACCGGTCTCGTTACCGGTGGCCGCTATCCCTTAACGCCATACTCGGAATGAGGCCCTATGTTATCCTCTTTCACATTGGAGAAGGCTGCCCACTATCCCCTTTCATATTTGCCCTTACGATAGAGGGGATGGTGGCCAAGGTAAGGCATGAACATACTTGGAGGGATATCCGTATCAGAGGGACCCCCCAACTCCTCTCTCTATTTGCGGATGACACGATGATATACGTTAGGCATCCTGAAACACACCTTCCCCCTATCATTAAGGAAATATCTACATTCTCAATCTACTCAGGCTACAAAATAAACCAGACCAAGTCAGAGATCATCCCATTGACGCCAACTACGGTGCAATCACAGGCTACAACTAGTTTCAAATGGGCCCCCACCTCTGCACGCTACCTGGGTGTACAAATGGCCACTGACTACGCATTATATTGTCACGCAGCACAGGCACACTTCGTTAGATACTGGGCGGATACAGCCCAACCACACGCACATGTGCGGGCCGAATAATTAGCAGTAGGCCCCTCAAACATACAGGCGATGCAGTTTGCTAAAATTAAGGGAAATATTAACGAGTTAGACCCAGTGGCCACAACAATACGAACTTGGTACACCCTGTTTTCCAGGGTGGACTGCGAGAACACATATTGCCGTTTTATTTCCCTGTGCCAATACCCAGACCTAGAACCCACATTTGACACTGCACTGCATAGGAAATGGGACTTTGATAAGGAAATGAGACTAGGGGATTTATACCCAGAGGGCAGGTTCGCCTCACTGTAGGTTGTGCAGGTTAAGGTGGGCTTGGGGCTTACCACGACACTACAGTACTACCGCATGAAAGCAGCATGTGAAAGGAAATGGCCTACATTTCCTGAGGCCCCAGAGACACACCAATTAATAACGGCAACTATGGGGGTCATTCCGAGTATGGTGGTAGCCATACCGGTACCGACGCTGGTGTAGTTCAATGGGGATTTACCGGTGCATTCCGACCCTGGAGGGACCGGTAAGTCCTCATTGAACAAACCATTCGCCATTCCCATTTGAGCCCCCATAGGGCTCAATGGGAATGGGGAGAGCATAAATAACGGGCTTGCCAATGGCAAGCCCATTATTTGCGCCCTGGTCCCCTAACGAGACCCGTAAGGGACGTGTGGTCTGACCACACGTCCCTTACGGTTCCCGTTAGGGGACCTCGGAATCAGGCGGTAGGGATTACCGACACGGGTCTCCTTACCGGTGCCCATTATCCCCTAACGCCCGATTCGGATGAAGCCCTATATCACAAGATGGTTTTACAGGTACAATATCCAGTCTGTATAGAGCAGCCCAAGAACATACGCCATCCAAAAACTGCATAACAAAAATGGGAGCGGGATTTAGGCATCACCATTGATGATTCCAAATGGACCAAATACTGTCTACATACCAAATCCATCTCACTCAACTCCTAAATCATCTGCATATAACACCACACAAGGCTCCCAAGTTCGACCCTAACCGAGACGCAACCTGCCCCAAACGCAATGCTAGTACGGAAAACTCCATTCACATGTATTGGAATTGCCCCCCTTTCAAAGCTTTCTGGGATGAAGTGGCCAGAGTTGTAAGCGAGGTCACCGGGGTGAATATCCCGGCTACCCCACTGAAGTACTTGTTGGGCGACATCGGTAAGGCATCTGTCAAGATCCGCCGTTTTGTTGCTATTGAGGGGGCAATAGCCAAGAGGAACAAATTACAGGCATGGAAAGTCAAAACGGCCCCAAACCACAAGACGTGGCTACGTGTCCTACTGTATGTCCAGGAGAGTGAGGAACAGTACGTGAGAAGTGTAACGGCAGTGTGTAGACCAAAGGACATATGGGCTCCGTTGCAGACATACCTTAACTGTACCCAAGACAGTGACGACTAGACAGTAGAATGAAAACTCTAATATAGGGATGTACAAGCTGAACTAAATATAAATATGAAAATGCAATTTTGTTGTTATACCCTGATGTCCACTCCGGTGGTGTAATACTGTATTTCTGTAAAGTGCCTGTCAGAATTAAAATAAAGGTTTTAAAAAAAAACTTCCTGGGAGGATAGAGTCCGCCCAAGATTTATTTTAAGGGAGGAGTTATTATAGTTTGAGGGTATTGATCTACGTCCAGAGAAAGGAAGTTGGTCATCGTTCAAGGGGAACATGAAGGGATTAATTCCTGTATCGCTACTGATGGACGCCATTCCATCGAAAGATGAGCTGCTTAGGTCATTATTGCTGCCCTAATCAAAATGAAAGGCCATTCTTAACTCACTCCCCTTCCCCTCCTCTCATCGCATCTTCCTGCCTCTCTTCCTTTCCCTTTTCCTCATCCTCATGACCATCCCTTCTCTCATCCTCCCCCCTCGTCCACTCCATCTCCCTTCTGCCCGTCCCCTTCGTCCCAACCTCATCCATCCTCCTATTCTTAAACCATCCAATTTCATCAACATTGCCCTTTGGAACGCTAGATCTCTCTGCAACAAGACCACAGCTGTTTTGGACATGTTTACGAGACTCAACCTTCAATTTCTGCATTACAGAAACATGGATTCCCCCTTACAACACCACTGTACCTGCATCCCTTACCACCTCCTCTTCCTCATTCTCTCACGTCTCCCGACCCTCGGGCCGTGGCAGAGGCGTTGGTCTTCTCCATCACCCTAATTATCACTCCTCCTCCTCTCCAACTCATCTTCCTGTCTTCTCTTCCTTCGAATATCTGTCCAAATCCTTTACTTCCCCTCTCGCTATCTGTTTCCTAATTATCTATAGACCACCTGGCCCCCTCTCTTCTTTCTATGATGTCCTTGATCTCCTTCCTTCCCTCATCTTTCCCTCCCCCTCTCCCCTAACTGTACTTGGGGACTTCAAACTTCAACCCCCTCTTCCCATCAACCTTCCCCTCTTCTCTCGATCCTTGACTCCTACTTTCTAACTCCTCTCCCCACCTCTCCTACTCACTCCTCAGACTCCATTCTTGACCTTATCTTTATCTCTACCTTTTCCTCCTCCCCAGTCTTTACTCTTCCCAACTATCTTTCTGACCATGCCTTACTCTCTTTCTCCCTCACTCCCCCATCCCTCCACTTCATTCTCCTCCCACATCCTTCTATCGATGGGATCTCTGTAACTTTAGCCCCTCTCTTTTCCTTGACACATGCTCTTCCTCCCCACCCCCTCTCTCTGACTTCTCCTCTCTCCCTCGGCTAATGAAGCTTTATCCACTCAGACCTCCTCTATCTCTTCCAGCCTCGATCAACTTCACCCTCTATCCTCCTTCCACCCTACCAGCAAAACCTCTCAACCATGGCTCTCCCCTCAACTACTGTCTATGCGACACCTCCTTCGTCACCTCAAGCGACACTGGCTCAAGCTCCACTCACCTGCTAATCAAACCTCCTATTTCTCTTACCATTCTCTCTATGACTCTTGCCTTAGCTCCGCTAAGCGCTCCTACTACTCTAACCTCCTTCTCTCCCACTCCTCTCACCCACGTCGTATCTTTCAGACCTTATCTCGTCTTCTCTCCCCGCCTACCCTGACCACTCTTCTACCTTTCCTCTCTCTCCTTCCGACTTTGCTATCTTTTACACATCCAAAATCCTCACTTTATGCCAAAACATTCTTTGCTCCCCTTCTTACTCCCCTCCTCCCCCCCTCGCTTCACCCCTGACTAAGCAAACAAACTGATCACAGAATAACTAATTTAAGCATTTAGTAATCCCCACCCTAGAGCACAGAAAATGTAAATTAGATAATGCTTATGGGCTGGTTAGGAAATATCAAACAAATGCTTAAAGCTGCATATGAACTGTTTTTTGCAAGTGCTATCTATGCAAATAAGAATGTGGTAAGACCATTTCACTGTAGCATTTAATAAACATTTAGGTAACTTGGCCGAGAACACTGCTTACTTGAAAGAAGACCTGATAAGACAGGCTCTGAAACACTTGTGTATGTGTGTGATGCAAATAAAATATCATATCATATCAGGCTGGAGGAAATTCAGACCTGGACACCTTGGAAAGAAAAGTTGGTCACAGTACTTGGGGAATACCTCTCAAACCTTGAGGGCTATCCACCAGCAACCCCTAAGGTAAAAGGGGGAGGAGCCTGAACTGTGGCAGAAGGATGTCCCAGTATTGGCTGCCTAACAGAGGCCTTGAAGAGGGAGGATAAATACCGATTGCTGTTAATGCTAAGAAACCCAATGTCTGAAAGAGACCTACTAGGAATGCTGAGAAACTCAAGGTCTGGAAGATACCCACTGTGAAGTCTGAGTAACAGAGATCTGGGAGAGACCTACAGGAACTGCTGGGAAACCTAAGGTCAATGAGAGGTCTACTAGGAATGCTGAGAACCACAAGGTCCGGGAGAAACCTACTGTTAATGCTAAGAAACCCAGCGCCTGAAAGAGACCTACTAGGAATGCTGAGAAACCCAAGGTCATGAAGATACCCACTGTGAATGCTGGGAAACACATGTCTGGGAGAGACCCACAGGAAATGCTGAGAAACCTAAGGTCAATGAGAGATCTACTAGAAATGCTGAGAACCACAAGGTCTGGGAGAAACATACTGTTAATGCTAAAAAACCCAAGTCTGAAAGAGACCTACTAGGAATGCTGAGAAGCCCAAGGTCTGGGAGAGACCTACTGGAATTCTGAGAAACTCAAGGTCTGGGAGAGACCTACTAGGAATGCTGAGAAACTCCAAGATCTGGGGGACACCTATTGTGAATGCTGTGAAACCCAAGGTCTGGGAGAGACCTACTGGGAATGTTGAGAACCACAAGGTCTGGGAGAGACCTACTGTGACTGCTGGGAAACCATACGTCTGAAAGAGACGTATTAGTAATGCTGAGAAGCCCAAGGTCTGGGAGAGACCTACTAGGAATGCTGAGAAACTCCAGGATCTGGGGGACATCTACTGTGAATGCTGTGAAACCCAAGGACTGGGAATACCCTACTGAGAATGCTGAGAATCACAAGGTCTGGGAGAGGCCTACTGTGAGTGCTGAGAAACCCAAGATCTGGGAGAGACCTACTGGGAATGTTGAGAACCACAAGGTCTGGGAGAGACCTACTGTGACTGCTGGGAAACCATATGTCTGAAAGAGACCTATTAGGAATGCTGAGAAGCCCAAGGTCTGGGAGAGACCTACTGTGATGCTGTGAAACCCAAGGTCTGGGAATGCCCTACTGAGAATGCTGAGAACCACAAGGTCTGGGACAGGGCGACTGTGAGTGATGAGAAACCCAAGGTCTGGGAGAGACCTACTGGGAATGTTGAGAACCACAAGGTCTGGGAGAGACCTACTGTGACTGCTGGGAAACCATATGTCTGAAAGAGACCTATTAGGAATGTTGAGAAACCCAAGGTCTGGGAGAGACCTACAAGGAATGTTGAGAAAACCAAGGTCTGGGAGAGACCTACTGGGAATGCTTAGAACCACAAGGTCTGGCAGAGACCTACTGTGAATGCTGAGAAACCCAACGTCTGAAAGAGACCTACTAGGAATGCTGAGAAGCCCAAGGTGTGGGGGCGACCTACTGGAATGCTGAGAAACCCAAGGTCTAGGAGAGACCTATTGGGAATGTTGAGAACCACAAGGTCTGGGAGAGACCTACTGTAACTGCTGGGAAACCATATGTCTGAAAGAGACCTACTAGGAATGTTGAGAAACCCAAGGTTTGGGAGACACCTACAAGGAATGTTGAGAAATCCAAGGTCTGGGAGAGACCTACTGGGAGTGCCGAGAACAACAAGGTCTGGGAGAGACCTACTGTGAATGCTGAGAAACCCAACCTCTGAAAGAGACCTACTAGGAATGTTGAGAAACCCAAGGTCTAGGAGAGACCTACTGGGAATGCTGAGGACCACAAGGTCTGGGAGATACCCACAGTGAATGCTGGGAAACGCAAGGTCTCGGAGAGACCTCCTGTGGGTGCTGAAAAACCCAAGGTGTAGGAGGCATGCAGGGAATGCTGAGAACCCCAAGGTCTAGGATAGACCTACTGTGAATGTTGGGAAACCCAATGTCTGGGGAGACCAATGGGGGAATGCTAGACTTTATTATGTTGAAAGGCCTAGAGTAAGTGAAACATGAGGAACAAACCCAAGACCCCCAGGATGTGACTGGGAAGTCCTGAATTAGCTCCGCAAGCTACTGAATGGCTCTTCCCAGATTTCTGTGACGCAGGACCTACTAGGAATGCTGAGAAACCCAAGGTCATGAAGATACCCACTGTGAATGCTGGGAAAGAAATGTCTGGGAGAGACCCACAGGAAATGCTGGGAAACCTAAGGTCAATGAGAGATCTACTAGGAATGCTGAGAACCACAAGGTCTGGGAGAAACCTACTGTTAATGCTAAGAAACCCAACATCTGAAAGAGACCTACTAGGAATGCTGAGAAGCCCAAGGTCTGGGAGACACCTACTGGAATGCTGTGAAACCCAAGGTCTGGGAGAGACCTACTAGGAATGCTGAGAAACTCCAAGATCTGGGGGACACCTACTGTGAATGCTGTGAAACCCAAGGTCTTGGAATGCCCTACTGAGTACGCTGAGAACCACAAGGTCTGGGAGAGGCCTACTGTGAGTGATGAGAAACCCAAGGTCTGGGAGAGACCTACTGGGAATGTTGAGAACCACAAGGTCTGAGAGAGACCTACTGTGACTGCTGGGAAACCATACGTCTGAAAGAGACCTACTAGGAATGTTGAGAAACCCAAGGTCTGGGAGAGACCTACAAGGAATGTTGAGGAAGACAAGGTCTGGGAGAGACCTACTGGGAATGCTGAGAACCACAAGGTCTGGGAGAGACCTACTGTGAATGCTGAGAACCCCAACGTCTGAAAGAGACCTACTAGGAATGCTGAGAAGCCCAAGGTCTGGGGGAGACCTACTGGAATGCTGAGAAACCCAAGGTCTGGGAGAGACCTACTAGGAATGCTGAGAAACTCCAAGATCTGGGGGACACCTATTGTGAATGCTGTGAAACCCAAGGTCTGGGAAGGCCCTACTGAGAATTCTGAGAACCACAAGGTCTGGGAGAGGCCTACTGCGAGTGCTGAGAAACCCAAGGTCTGGGAGAGACCTACTGGGAATGTTGAGAACCACAAGGTCTGGGAGAGACCTACTGTGACTGCTGGGAAACCATACGTCTGAAAGAGACGTATTAGTAATGCTGAGAAGCCCAAGGTCTGGGAGAGACCTACTAGGAATGCTGAGAAACTCCAAGATCTGGGGGACATCTACTGTGAATGCTGTGAAACCCAAGGACTGGGAATACCCTACTGAGAATGCTGAGAATCTCAAGGTCTGGGAGAGGCCTACTGTGAGTGCTGAGAAACCCAAGGTCTGGGAGAGACCTACTGGGAATGTTGAGAACCACAAGGTCTGGGAGAGACCTACTGTGACTGCTGGGAAACCATACGTCTGAAAGAGACCTATTAGGAATGCTGAGAAGCCCAAGGTCTGGGAGAGACCTACTGTGATGCTGTGAAACCCAAGGTCTGGGTATGCCCTACTGAGAATGCTGAGAACCACAAGGTCTGGGACAGGCCGACTGTGAGTGATGAGAAACCCAAGGTCTGGGAGAGACCTACTGGGAATGTTGAGAACCACAAGGTCTGGGAGAGACCTACTGTGACTGCTGGGAAACCATATGTCTGAAAGACACCTATTAGGAATGTTGAGAAACCCAAGGTCAGGGAGAGACCTACAAGGAATGTTGAGAAAACCAAGGTCTGGGAGAGACCTACTGGGAATGCTTAGAACCACAAGGTCTGGCAGAGACCTACTGTGAATGCTGAGAAACCCAACGTCTGAAAGAGACCTACTAGGAATGCTGAGAAGCCCAAGGTGTGGGGGCGACCTACTGGAATGCTGAGAAACCCAAGGTCTGGGAGAGACCTATTGGGAATGTTGAGAACCACAAGGTCTGGGAGAGACCTACTGTGACTGCTGGGAAACCATATGTCTGAAAGAGACCTACTAGGAATGTTGAGAAACCCAAGGTCTGGGAGACACCTACAAGGAATGTTGAGAAATCCAAGGTCTGGGAGAGACCTACTGGGAGTGCCGAGAACAACAAGGTCTGGGAGAGACCTACTGTGAATGCTGAGAAACGCAAGGTCTCGGAGAGACCTCCTGTGGGTGCTGAAAAACCCAAGGTGTAGGAGGCATGCAGGGAATGCTGAGAACCCCAAGGTCTAGGATAGACCTACTGTGAATGTTGGGAAACCCAATGTCTGGGGAGACCAATGGGGGAATGCTAGACTTTATTATGTTGAAAGGCCTAGAGTAAGTGAAACATGAGGAACAAACCCAAGACCCCCAGGATGCGACTGGGAAGTCCTGAATTAGCTCCACAAGCTACTGAATGGCTCTTCCCAGATTTCTGTGACACAGGACCTACTAGGAATGCTGAGAAACCCAAGGTCATGAAGATACCCACTGTGAATGCTGGGAAAGAAATGTCTGGGAGAGACCCACAGGAAATGCTGGGAAACCTAAGGTCAATGAGAGATCTACTAGGAATGCTTAGAACCACAAGGTCTGGGAGAAACCTACTGTTAATTCTAAGAAACCCAACATCTGAAAGAGACCTACTAGGAATGCTGAGAAGCCCAAGGTCTGGGAGACACCTACTGGAATGCTGAGAAACCCAAGGTCTGGGAGAGACCTACTAGGAATTCTGAGAAACTCCAAGATCTGGGGGACACCTACTGTGAATGCTGTGAAACCCAAGGTCTTGGAATGCCTTACTGAGAACGCTGAGAACCACAAGGTCTGGGAGAGGGCTACTGTGAGTGATGAGAAACCCAAGGTCTGGGAGAGACCTACTGGGAATGTTGAGAACCACAAGGTCTGGGAGAGACCTACTGTGACTGCTGGGAAACCATACGTCTGAAAGAGACCTACTAGGAATGTTGAGAAACCCAAGGTCTGGGAGAGACCTACAAGGAATGTTGAGGAATCCAAGGTCTGGGAGAGACCTACTGGGAATGCTGAGAACCACAACGTCTGAAAGAGACCTACTAGGAATGCTGAGAAGCCCAAGGTCTGGGGGAGACCTACTGGAATGCTGAGAAACCCAAGGTCTGGGAGAGACCTACTAGGAATGCTGAGGAACCCAAGGTCATGAAGATACCCACTGTGAATGCTCGGAAACAAATGTCTAGGAGAGACCCACAGGAAATGCTGGGAAACCTAAGGTCAATGAGAGATCTGCTAGGAATGCTTAGAACCACAAGGTCTGGGAGAAACCTACTGTTAATGCTAAGAAACCCAAGTCTGAAAGAGACCTACTAGGAATGCTGAGAAGCCCAAGGTCTGGGAGAGACCTACTGGAATGCTGATAAACCCAAGGTCTGGGAGAGACCTACTAGGAATGCTGAGAAACTCCAAGATCTGGGGGACACCTACTGTGAATGCTGTGAAACCCAAGGTCTGGGAATGCCCTACTGAGAATGCTGAGAACCACAAGTTCTGGGAGAGGCCTACTGTGAGTGCTGAGAAACCCAAGGTCTGGGAGAGACCTACTGGCAATGTTGAGAACCACAAGGTCTCGGAGAGACCTACTATGACTGGTGGGAAACCATATGTCTGAAAGAGACCTATTAGGAATGCTGAGAAGCCCAAGGTCTGGAGATACCTACTGGAATGCTGAGAAACCCAAGGTCTGGGAGAGACCTACTAGGAATGCTGAGAAACTCGAAGATCTGGGGGACACCTACTGTGAATGCTGTGAAACCCAAGGTCTGGGAATGCCCTACTAAGAAAGCTGAGAACCACAAGGTCTGGGAGAGGCCTACTGTGAGTGCTGAGAAACCCAAGGTCTGGGAGAGACCTACTGGGAATGTTGAGAACCACAAGGTCTGGGAGAGACCTACTGTGACTGCTGGGAAACCATATGTACGAAAGAGACCTACTAGGAATGTTGAGAAACCCAAGGTCTGGGAGAGACCTACTGGGAATGTTGAGAACCACAAGGTCTGGGAGAGACCTACTGTGACTGCTGGGAAACCATACGTCTGAAAGAGACCTACTAGGAATGTTGAGAAACCCAAGGTCTGGGAGAGACCTACAAGGAATGTTGAGAAAACCAAGGTCTGGGAGAGACCTGCTGGGAATGCTGAGAACCGCAAGGTCTGGGAGAGACCTACTGTGAATGCTGAGAAACCCAATGTCTGAAAGAGACCTACTAGGAATGCTGAAAAGCCCAAGGTCTGGGGGACACCTACTGGAATGCTGAGAAACCCAAGGTCTGGGAGAGAACGTCTAGTAATGTTGAGAAACTCCAAGATCTGGGGGACACCTACTGTGAATGCTGTGAAACCCAAGGTCTGGGAATGCCCTACTGAGAATGCTGAGAACCACAAGGTCTGGGAGAGGCCTACTGTGAGTGATGAGAAACCCAAGGTCTGGGAGAGACCTACTGGGAATGTTGAAAACCACAAGCTCTGGGAGAGACCTACTGTGACTGCTGGGAAACCATATGTCTGAAAGAGACCTACTAGGAATGTTGAGAAACCCAAGGTCTGGGAGAGACCTACAAAGAATGTTGAGAAATCCAAGGTCTGGGAGAGACCTACTGGGAATGCCGAGAACCACAAGGTCTGGGAGAGACCTACTGTGAATGCTGAGAAACCCAACGTCTGAAAGAGACCTACTAGGAATGTTGAGAAACCTAAGGTCCAGGAGACACCTACTGGGAATGCTGAGAACCACAAGGTCTGGGAGATACCCACTGTGAATGCTGGGAAACGCAAGGTCTTGGAGAGACCTACTGTGGGTGCTGCAAATCCCAAGGTGTAGGAGGCCTACAGGGAATGCTGAAAACCCCAAGGTCTGGGAGAGACCTACTGTGAATGTTGGGGAGACCAATGGGGGAATGCTAGACTTTATTGTGTTGAAAGGCCAATAGTAAGTGAAACACAAGGAACAAACCCAAGACCCCCAGGATGCGACTGGGAAGTCCTGAATTTGCTCCGCAAGCCACTGAATGGCTCTTCCCAGATTTCTGTGGCGCAGGCCCTACTAGGAATGCTGAGAGACCTACAAGGAATGTTGAGAACCACAAGGTCTGGGAGAGGCCTACTGTGAGTGATGAGAAACCCAAGGTGGGAGACACCTACTGGGAATGCTGAGAACCACAAGGTCTGGGAGAGACCTACTGGAATGCTGAGAAACCCAAGGTCTGAGAGAGACCTACTAGGAATGCTGAGAAACTCCAAGATCTGGGGGACACCTACTGTGAATGCTGTGAAACCCAAGGTATGGGAATGCCCTACTGAGAATGCTGAGAACCACATGGTCTGGGAAAGGCCTACTGTGAGTGCTGAGAAACCCAAGGTCTGGGAGAGACCTACTGAAACACTTGTGTATAGGCGCGTTACAAATACCATATCATATCATATCATACTGGGAATTTTGAGAACCACAAGGTCTGGGAGAGACCTACTGTGACTGCTGGAAACCATACATCTGAAAGAGACCTACTAGGAATGTTGAGAAACCCAAGGTCTGGGAGAGACCTACAAGGAATGTTGAGAAATCCAAGGTCTGGGAGAGACCTACTGGGAATGCTGAGAACCACAAGATCTGGCAGAGGCCTACTGTGACTCCTGGGAAACCATACGTCTGAAAGAGACCTACTAGGAATGTTGAGAAACCCAAGGTCTGGGAGAGACCTACAAGGAATGTTGAGAAATCCAAGGTCTGGGAGAGACCTACTGGGAATGCTGAGAACCACAAGGTCTGGTAGAGATCTACTGTGAATGCTGAGAAACCCAACGTCTGAAAGCGACCTACTAGGAATTTTGAGAAACCCAAGGTCTAGGAGAGACCTACTGGGAATGCTGAGAACCACAAGGTCTGGGAGATACCCACTGTGAATGCTGGGAAACGCAAGGTCTCGGAGAGACCTACTGTGGGTGCTGCAAAACCCAAGGTGTAGGAGGCCTACAGGGAATGCTGAGAACCCCAAGGTCTGGGAGAGACCTACTGTGAATGTTGGGAAACCTAATGTCTGGGGAGACCAATGTGGAATGCTAGACTTTATTGTGTTGAAAGGCCTGGAGTAAGTGAAACACGAGGAACAAACCCAAGAACTCCCTGGATGCGACTGGGAAGTCCTGAATTAGCTCCGCAAGCCACTGAATGGCTCTTCCCAGATTTCTGTGGCGCAGGAACAGTGCAAGCACTGACAGGGAAGGCCAAGCTGAATTCTAATGTCCAAGTAGATGTCTACGTAGCAGGCATACATGAATAGCAAAGATGACCTCTGGGGGCTGGCGGTGTACTGGCTGGAATTGATGGGCTGGCAATGAACAGGCTGGTGTTGAGGCTGGCAGAGAACTGACAAGAAAGAGCAGGAAGGAAACAATAGTAGGAGGACTTGGAAACCAGACAGAGGATAAGGTTGGATTGCGAAGAAACCGCAAGATATTGCACAAGGAACTGGAAGGTGGTTAACGCAAAGGGAAAACAAGGAAATGGCAGAGATCACCATCAAGGAAGAGCAGAGGCAAGGGGCATTAAAGCAGGGATCACAAGGATTCCTGGAGTGCTGCACAGTTCAGGTACTAACCGTTTTGAGATGTGAGCAAAGAGATCCAAAATAGTGCAGATGTGACAACGAGGCTTGAATAGCAAGCCATCGTTGCCATAGTGCTCCATATACCACGCACATGTCAGTCTGCTCATGTGCGGTAGCAAAGAAATGGCTGCACCCAAGACATGCCGCGTCCGTACAGAATGGAGCCACAGGAAGCACCAGCGATGGTAGAGGCGCTGCAATGTGGCTGGAGGACAGAGACGCCAGGATGCTTTTTGAGAGATCCTCCTCAAGGTAAGTGGATTCATGTGGGAGGAACCCTGAAGTGCGGGCGGTGTAACAGTGACCAGAGAAAGCCTTAATGCTGGAAACCCTGAGGAAGTACTGGAGAAGAAAGGACAAAGCAGACAGTCCTGGAGGAATCAGTGAGTAACCACTGCACGGACCTTCCAAGAGCAATACTTCTGTTTTGTTGTGTTACACCACAATCAGACTTTGAGGTCTAGGTTTTGTGAACCTTTGCTTTGGGACAAGCCTTAGAGCATTTGTGTTTTGGCATATGGTAGCCACGGATGCTAAAGACTTGTTAATATTAGTTGTTGGAACATTTTCGTTGGCCATCTATGTTTGGAGTTTGTTTATAGGGTAGGGCGTTGTTGTAATAAGGAAGCTGTATTGTAGGTTCGCTCACAGACCAGCCAGGTAGCCTCTGTAGTACTTCCAGGGTAGCTTTATTCACATATCTTCAGATATACAGTTCCAGTTAGTTGTAGTATTGTACAGGACACATATCACACAGTACATCCACCAGCCAACCACACATAACCAGCGCAGGCCCCCAACTGACACTCGTGGAACACTCACACACAACACTCACCCAGCATTCCCCTGAGCTGTCTATCATACATACACCAACATTCCATCAGCATGCATTCCTGGCCAGTGAGACAGAACAAGACCAGACTACATCACAATAGGTGTGACGAGGAGAGGCAAAGACATGTAAGAACATGTATAGCACTTTAAGATTTAAACCAGGAAATGCAAAAATGCTGGATACCTTAAGAAAACCACCATGCTGCGTTGGCCCATCCTTTTCTCTGTTTTGCTTCAGACCAATCCTTTTATTTATAGTCTATCCCCTAGAATATATAGGCCATTGTCTAATTCTTAGAACAACAACGCCAACGAATAAAAAGTGGCCCTCATTCCGAGGTTGGTGCTAGTCATGGCGCTATTAACGCCATGACTAGCACCAATACCGGTACCGCCACCGACGTGGTGGTATGGGGACTTACGGGTCCATTCCGCCCTTTGCGGGACCGGTAAGTCCCCATTTGAAATGCCATTCCCATTCCCATTCCCATTTGAGCCCCCATAGGGCTCAATGGGAAGGGGGAAGGCGGCAATAACGGTACCACAAATTGCAGTACCGTTATTGACCCCGGTATCCCTTTGTGGGTCCCGTCCTTAATGCCTGCTAAAACCAGGCGTTAAGGAAGGACCCGCAAAGTGACCTCGGAATTGGGCGCAAAGGGATTACCGGCACCAGTGTCATTACCGGTGCCCGGTATCCCTTTGCGCACAGGTCAAAATGACCTATACTGTGTTCAATCCCAAGAAATCAGTGTCATGTGTGTTATTGCTCAGCCTTGCCACATTCCCTGCACCAACCTTCTGCCCTGGCGTCTGCATGCTGGAGTGGGTAGCTCCTGGCATAGGTCCTGTGACAAAAATTGTGTAGGATAGGCAATGCATTGCTCCAAAGTGCCACAGGAGCTGTTGTTCCAGCCGATATGACCAGTGTCAGGTGGTGCAGCAAGAATGTTTTATAGTTGGATGGTGGGGTGGAAAAAGTGGGTAGGACAAGTGTTCAGGGTCCCTGTGCAGAGGGGGAGCAGGCTGGGTAAGAGGCCAGTTCACTTCAGCCGAGACAGCAAGTTATGGCTGGATGATGCTGGTTGCAGTATGAATCTGAACTATTGTGGTACTCCAATATCCCCAAGTGGTCTACACCCACCTAAGATTACTTCTATGTATTGTGTGTACCTGCCATCGCTGACATCATCACCATTCTTAGAAAGAGATAAACACTCAGTTGGGGGAAGTGCTAGCTCCTTAGCAGGCTCCAGCTGGGTCCTAGCAAATCACTCAGTCACCTCTGCACCTCGGTAGAGAAGGTTGGAAGAGCTTTGCTTCTGAATAGCAGAGCCAATACTCTTTCCAGGGAGATGTTTTTGATATTAGGTCCATTTGAGTTTATCAGGCAGGGATACAAGATGACTTGTCAAACAGAGGAGGCCTGTGATTTTGCAAGAGAACCAGGTAAAACCAACATGTGAAATTGTAGGTTTCCTGAAGATGAGGGTAGCATGTGACATTTGACCCCTGCCCCGGCTTCTCCTTCTTGCATGCATTTCTTAACTCTGAACACTATATGGCATTGTGAATGCTTTTGATTTTCTGTTGGCCATCAAACTTACTGAATGGGAACACATCTTTCATTTGCAGTGTCACTAGGCAGTTGTTACTCTATCTCAATAACTGTTCATTGGAGGAGTGCACTGAGAGTATCAATCAGTGTTTCTGTGAGTTTGAGGTCACTTGCTTCTCAATGAATCTCTTGTCAAAGCTCAAGGGGGTCTTAGTTATGAACATTGCTATGTCTGATTTTCTTTTCACAAAATGCAGATGGTAAATTTAGGTGAGGTACCTATGGGGGTATGGTGTGGGATAGTAAGGAGAGCGGTGCGAGGCAGGGGGTCTTCCCCTGCATTTTGCAGTAAAGAAAGTGGAAACATCGGTAAAAAAGAAATCACCAAAAGTGTAGCTCAGGAGAAAAAGTTGCAAATCATTCATAGAACCCTTGGGAAGACCCTAGCAACAGAGCATTGCACATATTGAGATAATGGCCTGTCAAATCATGTTTGCACCCTAATCACAGGGGTTACTGTTGAAATTCTTATGGAACAACGATAAAGAAGTTCTAAATAGCAAGCTTATCAGCACTATATAATTGTCATACATGGTATTCATTTTTCAGAGACTACATCATCTCCAGTCACAGAATTGAGTCCAGTCAAAACATCACCTCCAAGCCTAACATCACCTCCTGTAAATACATCGTCTCCTGTCACAACATTGACTCCTGTCACAACATCATCTCCTGTCACAACATTGACTCCTGTCACAACATCATCTCCTGTCACAACATTGACTTCAGTCACATCATCTTCAACCTCAGTTTTGCCTCCAGAGACATCATCTCCTGCCACAACATCGACTCTGGTCACAAAATCTCCAGCCTCAAAATCGATTCCAGTCACAACATCGACTCCTGTTGCAACCTCGACGCCCATCACATCACCTCTTGTCCGAACATCCCTGCAAGTCACAACATCACCTCTAATCTCAGGTAATAATGAAATTCCTTTTTTATCCTTTTAAAAAAATGTTTTATTGTATTTGGTTGTCAAACCTTTTACAAATAAAATACCAATTTACCATCCAACTTCATTTCTTAAAACAATTTTCAATCAGACCATGATTCAACAAGCAATAAAAGAAAATATATCAATAAACCTAAAACAAAAGAATAATCATGTCAATTGTTTTTTTAATCTCCAATGGGGACAAACACTTTCTCTAAATGTCCCCTTTTTCTGCAGTTTGATTCATCATTCATTTTAATTTTAGTAGCCACACTGCTGACTTTCTTAGATATGGCTACCTGGGAAATGTGTCCACTAAAATAACGTTTCCATGATCTAGTAAACGCAGCAGATAAACCATCTGTTGTTGTAGTGACTCTGATCTTTCCAATGAAAATGAATGTGGAAATACATGCAGGTAATGTGTACTAAAGAGACGAAGAGCTCCTGAATAGACCATTCCGAAGAAAAAGCATGCTTAGTATCTCCCGGCTGATTACACGGGAGAGGCATATTTTTCAGATAGGTTTTTTTGCCTTTGAAGAATACCCTACTTACCTTTGGACATATATCCCCTTTTAACTAATGATTTTAATAGTATAATCAAAAAGGACACATTCCTGGAATCTTGTAAACGTTGGATTATCTTTCACATATTAAAAAGGACTCCAAATTCTCTCCCTCATCATATATAGAGTGATTTCTTTATTGGATTAATTATTTAAGCTCTATGGTATTGTTATTTTATCTCGTCTACAAGCCTTGGTAGAAGCAGAAAATATGTTGTCCTGTATTCAAGTAGGCTTCTGCGAACGGCTATGAACAGATGAACGTGTGTTGAACATGTATCTAACCATATCTAACTTAGACATTTAAAAAAGGAAAACATCTACCTAGCCTGTGTGGACATGCGTACCGCATTCGATAAAGTTACCAGTTAGAAACGATGGGCTGCTTTCAAAATTATTCAGTAATCGCATATGCCGACGATACGGTGCTGATTACGAGAGCCCTGATTTGTCTTCAGTGCCCTATAAGCAGATACTTAGAGTTTATGAACAACTTAGATCTCAGTATTAATGTTTCTAAATCAACAGCCATGGTTGGCTCACCGAGCAATAGAACTGCCAAGGTAACAACTTTTTACATTGGCCAGGAATTGCTTAACGTTTCTATTTCATTTGAAAACCTAGGAGTCCAATTGAATGCCGAGCCAGGAGGGTGGCACGCGCTATTGAAAAAGAGTCAACAATGATATCTGAGCTACTAGGGGCAATCTCTAGGTCAGAAAATCAAAATAAGGCAAGTCCACTGGAAGACTATCCTTGACCAAGTTTTAATCAGCAGCAAGATATTCAGCAGGAATTTGGAGAACTAAGAAGGTTTCATTGTTGCACATACAGGATAACCTACTAACCTACTCCTGAAAAAAGTATTGGGTCTCCTGGAATCCACACCAAAGTTTACTGTGCATAATGAAGTTGTGGTATAACGTCTTGAGGACGAGCTACTGATGGAGCCTGTGAACCTGTAGCTTAAAGTGTGGCAGAACACCAAAGCAATATTAATGCATGAAATCTGAATGTGCCTTCTTTCATCGGAATATAGTAAACTGCATAATCCATGCTTTTCAATTAGAGAAGGTCAATTATGGATCACGGTTTATTAACCCACAGAGATGCAATAAGGCATACGTGTTTCTTATTAAAACCAGCCTGTCCGAATTTATCTCCATAGCCACAGAAACTAAGGAAATTATGTAACCTTCTAAAGAAGGTCATGTTTCGCTGCAAAATGGCTAACTCCAAAAATATTTGACTTGGCCAAAATACTAAAATGATTTTATGCTTATCACAAGAGTTTGGCAAATTTCTGTAAAAGTAATTACAGGCAAACTCATCAGATAGTGATCCTAATTGGCCTTTTTGTCTGAGTCTTAGGGAAGACATGATGCATTTAATTTTTTTCTGTCCAACTATTCCTCAGTGCGGTTTAAAACAATAATTCTTCTATTTTGTAATTTGCCTTTCATGCCATGCAGAAGCGCGCTACTTTATCTGTTATGTGCGGTATAAGGGTGTTGAAGAAGGAAGCTGACACCAAGGTGGCATATTTGTGATTAAAGGCTTGTATTGATGTAAGAAACCCTCACTATCAAGAGGAGTTTCCCTGACTCAAACTAAATCTCAAGAAACTGTCACAATGTCTGTCCAAAATTCAAATCCACTGCCCTGTATCAGAACCCACTTCTAAACCGTACACTACAACTAAAACTAGCATTGTCCAACAGAAAGTTCTTTCTCCCGAAGAATGAATCCCTTCTCCTGGTGTATGGGTAGCGTTCCCTCAATGTTCTCTTGCAAAGATAATAGCAGAGGGAATGACTCCCTTCCTCTGGCCTTCAGCAATCTCAAAAACAGTTCCCTCTCCAGTATGATATGATATAATATGATATGGCATTTATAACGCACCTATACACAAGTGTAGAATGACTCCCTTCTCCTCATGTTTGAGAATTCTTTTCTCACTTGGGTTTTGCCTTTGCACGTTTTCACAGAATCAACAAAGTTATGTCTGCGTCCCAGACCCTTCTCTGGTCATCAGTGGATATATCCCTGCCACTGATACAAGGAAGATGTTCTGGGATGCACTCTTCTCTTTCATTGAGGTTCCAGACCCTAATTTGCTGGTTAGTGAAATTAACCCTGCACTGGTATGACGAAGATTTCCTCGATACACGCTTTACTTTTGTTCTGGTTCCAGACCCTTCTATGGTGGTCAGTGGTCTTATCCCCACAACTGGTATCAGGAAGATTTCCTCGATACACGCTTTACTTTTGTTCGGGTTCCAGACCCTTCTCTGGTGGTCAGTGGTCTTATCCCCACCACTGGTATGATGAAGATTTCCTCGGATACACGCTTTACTTTTATTCGGGTCACAGACCTTCTCTGGTGGTCAGTGGTCTTATCCCCACCACTGGTATATGGAAGATTTCCTGTGATACACTCTTTACTTGTGTTTGGGTCCCAGATCCTTGGAGCACATTCCCTAGCCTGAAGCTGAGACTTCCGAACCCCCCACAGCCCTGCTGGTCCACCTGTGTTTCAAGTTGCCTTCTGGAACTTGCTCACACAGCGCTGGTCTCTTCAGGGACCTGGGTCGGTCTCCATCCCGCTTCCAGCAGCCTTTCGGCTTCTTCTCTACCTCTGCGACAGCTGTGCATGTTGAGGCTTCTTGCAGTCTCGGGCACTATTCGGGAACTGCGCAGTCCACCTCCTCCTGGAGGTTGTGCCACTGCCTCACCTATTTGCAGCTGACCTCGGTACTGCCAACGCAGCACCCGTCACAGACTCTCTCAGCTTCCTGCCAGTGGTGCAGAACCCTTCACTCGGGTCCACCATGCACTTCGAAAGTCCCGGATTCTCCGACCAGGAAGAAAGGCGAATACCTTGATTCCTTCTTTGCTATCCTTCTTATGAGACTTGATCCGTCCCAGTGTAACGTCAACACCTATTGTCAATGGCTTATTGGTATTCCCCATGCCTCCTGTGAGCCACCTCATCTCAGACTAGGTAAGTCAGTAATCCTCATGCTCTCTATGTTCTTCTTCAGTACTTTCTATCTTACTTGTATTCCTTGCACTACAGAAATACATTGGTTTACTATCACTATAGTGGTTGACAATTGAGGGGGGATCTAAGGAATTTGAGGGAGTAGTGTTATGTAATGTTTTGTACCCAAGGTGATCGTCCTTATCCCCAGCAGGGGAGTACCTCCCATGAGGTCTTCCTGCATTATACCACACCTAGAGGGACTAATGGGTAGCGGCCGTACCTCCCTAGCATCATGGGAAAGGGCTCCCTCTCAGAGAAGTGAATATACCTTGCGAATAGTCACCTACCCTTGCCCTAATGCTGCTTGCTTCCCCATTTAAGATTGTAGAGGTTATAACTCTGCCAGCCCTGCTTAGAACCATCTCTGGGGTTTTCATGCAATGTCCAGACAGGGGTATCCGGTCTAAATCCTTTCTCCTCCTAGGTATCAAAGGGAGATTATTTCACTGTTATCTGATGAACCTCTTCTAACAGACTACCAAATTGAGGATAGTCGGTACCAATAATAGTTTACTCAGAGAGTGCTGGGACTACCGCTAAATGTTCATAACTGTTTCCCTACCCCTAGTATTGATAGTGACTGGGGTTCGGGGATAGACTTCCTGATCCTCATGAACACAGGTGATTCGCACAGGCTTTCCTACCATGAGTTGGCCAGAGTATATCAGGTCAGCGATTAATGTTGTCTGTCTACTCCCCGAGTCAACCGATGCGGACATTGGTATTTCATTGATTAGGATTGACCGATGTGTTTTAAATGGGGTGGAGAGACAAAAGCCGTTGCTAAGGGTCTCTATATCATTCTCCTCTGGTGGTTCTACTTTGTTGCACTCCTCACCAACCACCCAACCTATTTTCATAGGTTCTTTTTTCTGATTCCTAGGACACTGTCTGGCCAGATGTCCCTTTCCCCCACATGAAAAGTATGTTATTGTAAACCCTGTAGAGGACTTTGCCTCTTCTGGCTTGGGTACTCCCCTTACATTAAAGGGGATATATTTCCGTTCATCCTGTTTTTTCTATTCCCTGTTTCAATTTTATGTTAATTTCTTTTAGTGGTAGATTTATGGGAATTGTGTTTGCATCCTTCCAACCATCATCGCCTTTATTTAATGGACCTGAGTTGTTTTGCTGCCTCTGCACAGGCTTGGACGGTTTCAATAGCTATTTTCAAGGTAGATTTGCTAAGCTGCTAAATCACCTGTTGTAAGGATGGGGGAAGGCTACTAATTAGCTGGTCTAATGCTAATGCCTCCATTATCTCAGGCAGGGTCTTCTTGCCTAACCACTGTGATGGAGTATTCTGTATTCTAGCCTCTAATTTCAGCTGAGTTTCAATAAGGTGTAGCCGGATCTCTCCGAATTTATGGTGGTAGAAGGTCTCAGTTTGCCCTACTCTTTGTAAGGGTATGATGTGATGCTTGCAGTTCACCCCTTAATAGGCAAACGAGATAACAGGTCTTAATCTCTTCACTCCAGTGAAAAAGTTGTGCAAGCCTCTCAAAATTTTAAAGCAAATTCCCCAGGTCTTCACCCTCGTGATAAGGCTGAAGAATCCTGTGCGGCAGGACGGGTCTTAGCTGGCTGTTTGCTATTTTGTCCAGTCCCTCCTGGAATCGCATGTCAGCCTGGATTTGATGGCTGGTTGAGTAGCGACTCATTGCATTCCTCCTGGGTAGATTGGGAAACGGTGTAGGAGAGTCTGTTTGTTTCTTTTCTGTGGAGCCAACCTTTATCTTCCCCTCTTTCTTTGCCCTTAACTTTACGGAGTTATCTGAGGTTATCACATCCTCCCAATGCCCTAAACTCCCTTTGTCCTCCTTTTCCCTTTCTGACTCTTCCGATGAGTTGGACGAAGGATAAGCAAGGGACTTCAGGGATTTGCGAGAGTTTTCCTGACTAATTGTGGGGGAGCAGTCCTGTATCTCTAAATGGGCTGACTCTTTTACGTCTTCCCCCGAGTCTCCAGAGATTACTGTCCTGTGGGAAGAACAGGATTTTAAAGACTCGTTCAGGGCACTTGAAGGATCGCGTGGAGGGTCAGGGATTCCTGCCAGTGGTGTTCCGCCCTTTGATATCTCTGAGTTCTCTTTGGCCGATTTGTCAGGGTCCTCTCTGATATCTGAACTGCCTGGTAGGGAGAAAGTAAAGGGGGGTTTCAAACAAGGTTTTATTGCTAGGGATCCCATAGGTGGTAAATCCCTTCCTTCCCTAGCCATTTATTTCTTGGGGTTCCTCAATTTGTATCAGTTGTATGACTATTGGCTCTCAGCCGTTCCTCCCTAGCCTCATGGAACAGGACACCCCCTTTGGGGAGAACTGATGATACCTAGAGAGACGTCACAGTGGACTCCCACCTTGTGGCCTGCACATTTTTAACTTGTCTTCGGTCCGCATGCAGCAAAGAGAGACTCTTTCCAAACTATATGTGTAGATGTGTCTGCATGATTTTAAATGGATAGTGCTTGACAAAAACACTCTACATTAGATATGTATGATTTTATGATTTTTATGAATATTTGCTCTTAAGAAAGATCAGCAACCTACACTTTTCCATTAGCCCTGTGACCATACGGCCAAGTGTTCCATCCCTTTTATGAAGCACCATTATAGCGACCCTGTCTCTTTAAGAGATTGGTAATCTGAACAATCACAGGGAAATATAGTAAATTGCACAAGACAAGGACCGTTATAGAATTCTTGCACAACGTCACTAATGGCCCTGTGAAGGTATCATGAGTTTAAAGAAATCTACAACGCGGCACAAGGCAGTACCAACATTGTACTGCTATCAATTCCCATTCTGCAGGCATAGGAACCACCCTGGAAGCAGAAGATATGAAGATATTCAATCACATACCCGGCACTTACTAGCCTTATGGAATAGTGGCCTCAGTAAAGCAACATACCACATCTCCCATGGCTCACGGAAGAAAACCTAAATGACATACATGAAATCCAAGCGTCGTGGACCAACCATTTAAAGACTTTGGCCCTCATTACACGGTAGGCGGTATTAGCACATGGACCAAGGTGCTATTAGCACCTTGGTCCATGCCGGTAAAATACCAGCACCGCCTTGGTGGAAAGGGGAATTACCGCCCCATTCCAAGGTTGGCGGGGCGGTAATTCCCCCTTCCACCACTGCCCTTCCCCATTCCCATTTTTGCCCCATAGGGCATAATGGGAATGGGGAAGGTGCTAATTACAGCACCGAAATTTTGCGGTGCCATAATTAGCACCAAGGTCCCTTAGCGGGTTGATTTTTTAATGCCTGCAAAAAGCAGGCGTTAAAGCACCAACCCGCTAAGGGACCTCGTAGTAAGGCGATAATGGTTAACGGTCACCGTTACCATTAACGGTGACCGTTAACCATTACCGCCATCCGTGTAATGAGGCCCTTTATCCCCAAACAATTGCTGAGCATAGGTGAACCTATTAACCACACCTAATCCTTCTCCCCTAGCAATTTTGCATCACAGGTGCAGACCTTCACAGAGAATCCAGCTCTGGCATAGGGGTTGAATGAATATATAAGGCCAGAGTAGTCAGACATTGTGGGTGTTTGGAGAAGGATTTACTGACAAGAGTTTAGAAATGGCTGGAGAAAAGAATGAGGTAGGAAGAAGAGTGAATCCTCAAGAGGAGAATGCAGAGTATGGTGGGTAGGAGGAAGTGGGGACAGAGGGAACATTGTCAGAAGAGATTGTAGGTTAGCCGGGAAGAGTGCGGTGGAAGGAGGAATTGCGGAGTATGTTTGTCAACATCGGAAGGTGAACGGAGGAAGGAGAAGGATGTTTTGGGAGGATGAATTGAGGCGGTTGGTCAACATCATTATAAAGAAAGAAATGATGTTGGAGGCTAGTTCTGGTGATTGCCCCTCCACCTCCACCCTCCACCAATTCCAAATAGTGACACAACGCAACTTCTAGTGCACAGTCGAGAATGTCCCAAAATTGGGCATGCAGTCACTTGCTACCACACCGCTCTAGGGCTTGCTGTATTGAAAGCCCCTCCACCAATGTCCAAACAGCCAGGAAAAATGAGATAGTCTCCCTACGCCATTGGCCAGATGTCCCACAAATTGAGTGAGTTGGGGCCCAGGGGAAGAAAACAAAGACATTGGGCCTCATTACACGGACGGCGGTAAGGGTTAACGGTCACCGTTAATGGCAACGGTGACCGTTAACCCTTACCGCCGTACTACGAGGTCCCTTTGCGGGTTGGAGGAATCAACGCCTGCTTCTTGCAGGCGTTAAGTACCAACCCGCTAAGGGATCTCGGAGCTAATTACGGCACCGCAAAATTGCGGTGCCGTAATTAGCGCCTTCCCCATTCCCATAGAGCCCTATGGGGCAGAAATGGGAATGGGGAAGGGCAATGGCGGAAGGGGGATTTACCGCCCCTCCAACCTTGGAATGGGGCGGTAAATCCCCTTTCCGCCAAGGCGGTGCCGGTAATTTACCGGCATGGTCCAGGGTGCTAATAGCACCCTGGATTACCGCCTTCCGTGTAATGAGGCCCCTTGTGTTTTATCTAGGCCTCCCCTTTCTCCTCACCTCACACTCGACGAGTAGAAAGTGTCCAAAATACTCCAAAATGATGAATCAGCAGCACCATGCTGCACCCCCTGTGCAAGGGGTTCCAAAAACTACACGTGGGAGGCGCATGAGCACTCCCAATAGGAGCCGCAACCCTCACCACTGCGTGGACAAGATGGCGGCCGACCGCATCGGCTTCGCCAGCTCCGCGGCCTGAAACTATGGAGAAAATGTCCCCACCTCTTTCACCGCCTATGCCCAGCAGGTCCATGTCGGATCAATCCCTCAGCTTCTTCGCCACTGTTGCATGTCGCCAGAATGCTCATACGGCCCCCTTGAACCCCCCAGCCACAGAGCACACTACGAGAGATGCTTGCAGTCCGGACTCCACGGTTGCACTGCCGTGGCAACGCCCCGTTTATTACAAGCACACGTGGCGGAGTTGTGTCACTCCGACATGTGTGTGCCCTTAAATGGGCAGACACCACAAGGTTTAGAAAATAGCAGGACTATGTATAGAGCAACAGGAGATTCATGGGGCCCCATGGAGGACACCCTGTTTGCTGGGTTTATGTCCATTGTCCATAAAAAACGAACTGCAAATTCACAAAACACTTAAGGAGGAAATAATGGAGTACGGCAACAAAATCAAAATTGGAAAACGAAACAAAGGGGGGCAAGGTTAGGTGTAGATTGGGGGTTGATTAAGCCCGAGGGGGATATGATGGTTACCACCTTGCATAAAATCAAAAGAAAGATGTACATTTAGACCATCTGATTTCTGTTTCAAATTTTGGAACAAAATGCAGCGATACAATCTTCACTTCAAAATATGTCTTACCAAAGTCACTAGGAACTTCCCGATGCGCACCGCAAAGCACCGCAAAGGACTGTTTGCTGTGCTGGGGACTTGCTCGTGGGATTCGGCGCTGGGTTTCTGCACGGCTTCCCTGTGGCTTTTGCTTTCGTGGACTTCATTTCTCCTAGCGTCTGCATTGCCGTTGGAAAAGGAGGAAGTCTTTAGAAGGGACACCGTCGTGCCTGACCTGCGTCAGAGAAGGAAACAGGTGATTTGCAGCGTGCCTCTTCCTCTTCCCTTAAGGTTTTGGAGGCTGACCGAATAGTAAAGGACTTGCAAAATATACTGGACAGTGAATAAGAGTCAAGCAGTTACTAAAATTTATTTACTTTTTCATTTTTTCTAAAGGTGTTGTGGAGCTAATCACGCCCCCTCTTGTTTGAGCAACGTCCCTACTGTCTCCATAAATTCATTGTCCTCCAGCGCACCCGCGCTGCGCACCGCGAAGCACCGGTGCGCGGCCCGTGGTACTGGGCTGGTTCTATGCTGCAATTCCTATGTTTTAGGTAAGCCTTGTTTGGCTTTGTTTTATTTTTGCTTTGTTCTTGACTGTTTAACTAATATATACTCGAACGTTTAGCTACCTCTTTGCGTAACTTTCATTAAAAAAAAATAAAAAAAAATAAAACTTCACATGTCATCTGTGTGAATTCCTATTGGTGAGAGGTTATAGCATGTGAGGTGTTGTATTCACAAGAACCCAACTTTATGGATTCCTCCTTACTTACTTTAAGGAACGGGAAGCGTTTGAGGGAATCCATCAAAAAATCGGGAATTAAGATATTCCCAAAAATAAAAATGGAGGGACCGGTTGTATCAGAAATTAGCCAACAGTCCGGTCTATCTGCTGCCACACAAGCAGCCTCCATTTCGAACTCTGTAGAGCAGTTGACTTCTCAGAATGCTCTCGAGCAACACATAGGGCCTCATTACACGGTAGGCGGTAAGGGTTTACCGGTACCAGTATTTTACCGGTACCGGTAAATCCTTACCGCCTTACTACGAGGTCCCTTTGCGGGTTGGGGAATTTAACGCCTGCTTTTTGCAGGCGTTAAAAACCAACCCGCAAAGGGACCCAGGGAGCTAATTACGGTACCGCAATTTGCGGTGCCGTAATTAGCGCCTTCCCCGTTCCCATTATGCCCTATGGGGCAAAAATGGGAATGGGGAAGGGCAATGGTGGAAGGGGGAATTACCGCCCCGCCAACCTTGGAATGGGGCGGTAATTCCCCTTTCCACCAAGGCGGTGCCAGTATTTTACCGGCATGAACCATGGCGCTACTAGCGCCATGGTTCTCCGCCGACCGTGTAATTTTATTTATTTTATTTAACATTTATAAAGCGCTCACACAGCCCGCAGGCATCGAGGCGCTGTTACAGGAATTGTTTGTTTTTCTTAGTTGCGTAATTGTGGGGGTTTTTTTGTCTTAGTTACATATTTATCACACGCTTAAACACCCAGAGGTTTCTAAGCGCGGACCCGGGGATCGAACCTGTTGTTGCTTCGTGTCGTCTTGCTTCCAAGACGCGCACGCTTCCGCTGAGCTATCCTCCCGGGAGGCCCATAGACATTGAATTGTCTGCTTCTTTATCAGAAGCACAGGAGAATACACCTTTCACACTACAAACTGCTAATGACATAGGGCCTCATTACGACCCTGGCGCTAAGCGAAAAACGATGGCGGTAAATGCTTACCGCCATCGTTTTCCGCCAGGTCCGATCATGACCCGTGACCGTTAACTACGATGCCAATAGCGGCATCGTAGTTAACGCTGCCGCAAACTGCGCTAAGGGTGCGCGCACGCGACCGCCCACACCGTACTTAGCGCCATGGCGGAAAGGCACGCAAATGCCGACCCAAGCGGACATGCACCTAACGCCATCATTGAGGCCGCTAAGTACCTTACCGCCATGGTGCAAATAACGCCATCGCGAACCAACCGTAAAGGGCCAATTCAAGTGAATGCAGCTGCCACAGGTGCACAGAAACAGCACAGGTGAAGGCAATACAGACTCAGGGGAGTATAAAAAGAGCACACCCCACCCCTACCCACACCCAGTCACACTCCACAATGATGCCAATACGACTAGCAATGTTGGGGCTGGAGGACCTGATAGCAATGCATGTGCTACTACAACAGCAACAGCAACAACAACAACAACAGGCAGCACAGAGGAGACGCAGGAGGAGAAGGAGGGCAAGGCAGGCCCAGCAAGCCCCACCAGCACAGCCAGTGCCACCACGCAGGCAGCCCCCAATCCCACGCATCAGAGCCAATCCAATCAACCTCACTGCTGAGCAGATCCACACCCTGTACCGTTTGGACAGGGACACCATCACCGCCATCGTAGACATGACACACAACGACATCGTCAGCATGATAGAAAGTCCAACCGCCATCCCCCCCCTACTGAAGGTAGTGGCTGTACTCCACTTCCTGGCCACAGGCACCTACCAGCACACAGTGGGGCACCTGCATGGCATTTCACAACCATTATTCTCACGAACACTCATCCAAGTGCTTGATGCCCTCCTCAAGCACACAGACGACCACATCTCATTACCACGGACTGCCCAGGAGATTGCAAACACCAAAGTGGGTTTCCATGCACTAGCCAGCATACCCGGTTGCATTGGTGCCATCGACTGCACCCATGTGGAATTGGTGGTTCCACGTGCCATGGAGGTACCGTACCGCAACCGGAAACAGTTCCACTCTATCAACGTGCAAATGGTCTGTGACTCCAACAAGATCATCACACATTGTTGTGCCCGATTCCCCGGATCAACCCATGATTCCATGATCCTGAGGAACTCCACAATACCACGCTACATGGAGCGACATGCAGGCCCAAGATCCTGGCTACTCGGTGAGTGCTATGTCATGGAAGTGGGCATGGGAATGACGTACCAGTGCATACTCCACCTGGCAGAAAGGGGGGGGGGGATGATGCATACTCCACCTGGCAGAAAGGGGTGGGGGGATGATGCATACTCCACCTGGCTGAAAGGGGGGGGGGGATGATGCATACTCCACCTGGCTGTGAGTAACACAGAGAACGGATACAGAGGAAGGCCACTCACAATGCACTAAACCCCTCTGCATACATAGGGTGATGGCATGCTAAACAGGCCATGGCAGCAATGGGCATATACTGGTTGCATAGTGTGAATCAATTAGTGCATGTAGAAGTGAGCCAAGGTAACAGTTCCATGCCAGCCATGGTGGGACATCATGTTCCTGGACAGACAACATGACTGACACATACATTCTCGCCTACATACAGGTGATGCAGCCTACCCCCTGAAGAGGTGGCTCCTCACGCCAGTCCGGAACCCGCAGAACCAGCACGAGGAGGACTACAACCGTGCACATACACGTACTCGTGTGGTCATAGAGCAGACATTCGGCCTCCTGAAGGCACGGTTCCGAAGCCTCAGCAGGTCTGGTGGGGCACTCCTGTATGGCCATGAGAAGGTGGCAAAGATCGTCATGGCATGTGTCATGCTGCACAATATGTGCGTCAGACGGAATGTGCCCCTGCCCCCTGACGCAGAACTGCAACCACCTGACGATGAGGATGAGGATGAGGAGGGTGCAGAAGGGGCGCCACCACATGGAGGAGGCGATGCACAGGAGGGGCGTGCCATGCGCCAAAGTATCATCAACCACTGCTTCTAGCACACACGGCTGGTGTTCATCGCATGGAGACAGCACTTGGGGCACTGTGTGACTCTGGGGCATGCACACTGAGGACTGGACACCAATAAAGCACACATACGCAATGAAAATGTCCACACGTTTCCTTTTGTGAAACGAATAAACTGTATTTGAACTATGTACTGTCGTGTCACACCCCCTCCCACCTCCCACCTCCCCCCTGCACACCCCCCCCCCCAAACTCCCCCCTTAACTCCCCAACACACCACCCCGCCACCCCCCTGCACACCCCAACACACCCCCTCCCACCTCCCACCTCCCCCCTGCACACACCCCCCCCAAACTCCCCCCTTAACTCCCCAACACACCACCCCGCCACCCCCCTGCACACCCCAACACACCCACTCCCCCCTCCACCCTCCCCCCCCCCTGGAATCCCAACAAAGGTGTGAGTTGGTCTGTGCAGCAGTGTCAGTAGTAGGATTCCTACACTGTCCGGCCACTATTGGCAGGCCCCTCCACTGGCCCCCGGGGCACCCCTGCCTGTGCTGCGGAGGTTCCTCCCCGATCGGCGGATGGGGCTGCTCGGTGTCGAGCTGGCAACCGAGGAGGATCCTGCCTGCTCATTTGGACGCATGGCCCGTATTGTCTGCACAAGGTCAGTGATGGCGTGCCGCACAGCAGCTAGTTCCGCGCAGATGTCCTTTGTGGACGACTCTATAGCTGCCTTCACAGTCTCAGCACATTTATCCATTGCTGCACTTGACCCCCCACATTCAGCAACATGTTCTTCGAGCAGCGAGGAAAGTTGCTGCTGCCGGGTGGCAATCGCCTCCAGAGAATGGTTGGGATTCTGGGCCATGGCTAATGGCAGTGGCATTCCCATTGGGCTGATCTGCCCCTGCAGCGGGGATGGAGTGGCTGGCCAATCGTCATCCTCTGGCTGACCCTGTGTGGCATCCACATGCGGGCTGCTTAGGGACAGGTAGGGGGAATGAGGGTGGCCTGTGGGGCTCCTGACATCACTCTCCTCAAAGGTCCCTGCTTCACTATCGGAGGAGGCAGCAATGGCAGCAGTCTCCCCAAGTGTGCTGCTTGCAGCAGAGGCTGTGGCTTCTGTGGGCATGATTGGTGTGATGTCTGCTGCTGCTGCTGCTGCTGCTGTACTGCCTGCTGGGGTGGCTGTCTGTGCCCTGTCCTGTTTCCCTTGCATGGATTTTGCCTGCTGTGGTGTTTTCCTCGGGACGACAGAGGTGGAGGGTTGTGGCGTTGGCACAGTTGGCCTGGCCCTCTTGGTGGGTGTGGAGGCTGTGGTGTCCTCTTCCTCAAGGTCGGAATTTGAGCCTGTGGTGGGACAGAGGAGGGAGAGTGTTATTGATGGGTCTGCGGACATTGGCCGGGCATTGTTGCGACTGGCATCTCATCAGTTAGTACATGTGGCACATTTCATGCAGGGGAAAAAAGTTGACTCCCTTTTGTGTGGAAGTAGCATGGAGGTATGTGGGTGCCTGCAGTTAGGGTGTGCATGCTGCATGTGTACAGGGTGCAGATCGGATGTATCTGTGGGCAGTCTCCTGCTGATGTGTTGCATTCACACTATGGGCCAACATTGTACTTCACATGAATGGACTTTGCATGCCTTGATTTGAGCCACCTACCTGCATCGCCCGATGTCGGGGCTCCTCTCTCCATTCCTCCTACTCCTTCAATGCTCTGCATTCCGATTGTGGAGGCACAGATTTCCTCCCATGGCTGCAATTTTATAGGGGACTCCGATCCTCCCCCAGTTGCCATTGCCAGGTTCATGTTGGCTGATAGTATGCTCCTGACTCTGAGCCGGAGATCGTCCCACCGCTTGCGGCACTGTTTGACATTGCGGGGTGTCGTTCCCACGGCACTGACCCGCTGAGCTACCAGTGCCCATATGGCCTTCTTCTTGGTTATGGCCGGTCTTGTCAGTTGGTTGGAGAATACCACTGCAGCGTTCTCCTGTAGGGTCTCCGCTAGAATGGTGAGCTCCTCTCTGGAGAAGCGGTCTTGCCGCTGGCGGTCACAGGCTTTTTTCAAAACTTTCGGCATCTTCCTGCAGGTAGAAGGTTGAAGCCGGTATTGGCGGGGTCTCAGGCTCGGATGTCCAGTGGTTTCGGAGGATGGCAATGGATTGTGTTTTTAAAGATGGCCGCCGTGCTCTTTCCCGTTCCGCCGCGGTGACGCTACTTCCGGTTCCGCTTATCTACGGTCAACGCTAATTGCGGTGACCGCTAACTACGGTCACCGCTATGTACGGCGGTGGCGGTGGTGCACCTTGCGCCGCATACGATGCCGGTAGGTGCCGTTTTGGGGGCATTACCGCCATGGCGCTGTTTACATTACCGCCATGGCGTAATGCTCGTGCGCGATGGGTCGTAATGTGGCGCACTTTACACCATCGTCCCACGGCGTTAACGTTCATTACGCCATGGCGGTAATGACGGCGGATTACCGCCAGGGTCGTAATGAGGCCCATAGACATTCAAACTAGTGTTTTTCTGGATGCGACTGGTAATGCTCTCATGCCCATTTCTGATACCTCTATGCTCGCACCAGGCATAATCTCTGCCCTAGAAAGGCGAATTAGCCTTTCACTAGGTCCATCCACTCCCGCAGCATCTTCATGTGGACTGCGGGAACAAGTGCATTTCCATCCAACGCCTTGCCCGCCTTTGGCTTCTTCTAACCAGCCCGCAACATCTAGAAGCCATTCGAGGGAGGTGTTTGCGTTGAGTAAAATGAGAAGCTCTCCCACTTTTGAATTTCAGTCCCTTATGAAACTACAGCTAGATGATCCTGCTTTTCCTGACCCTTCGAATAATCAACTGCCACAAGTGGCGACTTTTGACCCGACCGCCTCTCACTCTCCTCTGTCACCAATACCGAATAATGAAAATTCTTCGCAATCATTAGAGCAGGAATTACATTCATTTCCTGTTCTTACTCGCATCCTCAACCTACTTGATAGGGGACACGAACTTACTCATGTGCTACTAAAGGATATAAAAGATCCTATTGTAACCAATTCGATTAAACTATCAAAAATTGAAGGATTCATGCTAGCTCAGGAATCATGTCACAACTTCCATATTACTTGTCCTGAACGCACGGCTGAGCTTGTAAAGAGGGGCTTGCCAGCTACTCTTGCAATGCATGCTTTGACTGCGCAAAGCATTCAAACGACTGAAGTTACTTATTTGTTAAATGGCATGCCCACTTCTTTTGCTAATGCCGCTGCCAAAGCTAACTTGCTGGAGTCTTCTACGACTATTCCAGAATCAATAGACATGGAGGAATTGGCGAAACTTCAACATGAGCGAATTCTTCAAATTGAACAAATGCTATTTAAATCTGAGCTGTTCTCGGCCGAATTACTAAATAATGATACAACAGCCTCGGCTGTTATTCCGGCCGAGCCAGCTCCAGACAGTCCTTCTGCGTTCACGAACCTACTTGAGGAATCTACCTCTCCAGATTCAATTGAGATGTCGACTAATATTTACCATCCTTCTCGCAGGATGAAAAAATCCTATCAGAGAGCACTGAAATGCAGAAATAAATCAAAGAGGAACAATCCCTCTATTTCTAATAGTAGCAAAGCAGCTCCCTCATTGCGATGCTCAGCCAAAAATTGTAACAATGTTGATGTGACACTGAACATTTTGAAAATTGGAAGCAAAGACTTCCAGTTTAACTCGAGCCAATTGAACGAAGAGAGTCTAAATGCTCTTCAAATAAAATCTTCTAAAAAAACTCAAAAAAAGGGAAGAAAGGTACGTGTTCAACCTCTCTTGAACCAATTGCTGAGAATGTACCTGAGGATCTTATTCACACTGGAGAACTAGCTGGTTGTGAAGGTATTGGTTCTTCTAATATGTTGGTTCAGGCAAATTTAAATACCTTTTTTCCTTTGGTGGAAAATAAAAAAACATCATGTTGTGGTGGGTCCAACAATTTTAACAAAGCGGCACCTGAAGCGATTACCTTATCTTCTGTGAGTGTTCCAGCTGTGATTCATCAACCTTTGCCTGTGACACCATTGGTGGAACCCCAGACATCTATCTCGTAGCATATGGATCCTCAGATGCCTCCCCCAATCACAATGTTAGACATCTCTAATTCCTCAGGAGTAGATTTAGCAAAGCTCTCTGGTTCTTCCCTGAACATCTTCCCCTCTGCTGGATCTATTCAAGTTCCGGCTGCACTATCTTCTATAGAAATGAAAGATATTCATGGAAAGCCTACTTCTGAATGTATTCCTTCCGCTTCACGGATCATAATCAATCATGAGCTACGATCCTTCAATGAAATTCCTGAGGAAATGCACACCTTAATTGGTTGGGCCAGTAACCAACAAACCAATGGAGTGGCCCCTATCAACCGCTCCTTTCTGATGAACACCCTCTATAAAATTCCCTCTTTGCGTAATCTAATTTCCCAAGATATAGATTGGATAAAGTTACCATTAATCAATAACAATCGTATGCTCTGCAAGGTAATTTCGCCCATTATTGCGAAATTGATTTGGGAGTATAAGTCTGACCTAATTTTCTTGGGACTTGAATTGCAAGCATTTTCTTCTTTTGAAAAGGCAATGCAATTCTTAGAATTTACACCTCCACCAATCTTGACAAAGTTTACTGCTGTAATTAACTCCACATCTGCTTCATCAGAGAATGAAAAAATACTAGGAGAGTTGGCTTCCCTTACATCTGCTTTGAATGGACTCTTGGGAATCTTGCCGCTTTTGCAAAACTCCTCCCAAACAGTGGGCATGAATTCTACCGCTACGCTGACATCATAATGTAACAAGCTCATTATTCAGTCCTGGAATTGTTGCGGTCTGAACAATCTTCTAACTTGGTTTGCAAATAGAAACTTGAATGATCTTCCTTCCATTCTATTTTTGCAAGAAACCATGTGCTGTAAAGAATTTTGTCTTGACGGATTCACAGCCGTTCACAACACCGCAACTCAGCCCGGGTCTGGTCGTCCAGTTGGAGGTATTTCAATTCTATTCAACAATGATCTCGCTTTCGTAATACATTTTAAGCTGTCCACTCAATTATTCTTAATGGCAAACATTGACATTAACATTTTTGGGCTAAAAAAAGTGGTATTGATATCCATTTATTGGAATCCCGCTACGCTTGACATTGAAGAAGCCATCCATATTTTAAATGAAGTATTAACAGAAACCTTTTCCAAATATCCGGCGGCAGAAGTGCTGATCTGCGGCGACTTTAACGCTTATTTATTTGCATCCGTAAAGGTGCCTCCTTCACATGTATCTTCACATCATTTCAAAACAGCTTACGCAAATGGGATAAAATGGACACAGTTTTTCTTCTCGTGGGATTTAGTAGTGCTAGAACCCCTTCACCCACAGTCCTTTCTAACTTGGCGTAGGGGAAGGCATGCTCTACCATTGACTACGTAGTGGCTTCCCAATATCTTTCTGGTATCATCTCTCCAATGACTTCCTTTTTTCCATCGTATGGTGATCATGCCATCTTATTGGGTGCCATATCTGCAGAAAGGAAGTCCTTTGGCAAGCTACAGACTCTGAGTTTAGTTCAGAGCGATAGACAATTCTTGTCTATTCGCTGGAATACATCTACTTGTCGCCGATTGACATTTTTAGTCAATCGGGACTGGTGGCCTGACTATGATTATGGGGCGCAATCTGCCCAGGTTATTCTTGCATGGAATTTACAAATGATCAATAACCATTTAATTACTCTAGCAGAACTGGCGCAGATACAGCCTCAAATCAAAGACCCGGCCTATATTTTGACCTGTCGAATTGCTAAATTAAAATCGGAAAGAAATTGTGAGTTAAGAACTCTCAAAAGAAGTTTTTGCTCTATCTTTTGTAGTAGTTATCTAACAGCTAAAAAGCTATTGCTACGTAAATATAAAAACAATATAAGAGCGGCCAGATCCTTTAATAGGTAACCAAAATATGGTACGCCTAATCTGTAAGCACAATATTCGCGATATTTGGAAATTACTTAGGACAGCAAACAAAAGCACTATGCCTCCGTTCGAATCAGCCATAGATGGCACTGCATGGTTTAACTTTTACGAACAGAAATATCTATTACCACCAAGCTTTTTGCCCGTTGATATCGTGGACTTAGTTACTCACATTCCTACGCTATGTCCATGGTCTATCGAGGATATTCTGTTTGCTATTTCCAAACTTAAATCCTCGAAATGTGCAGGCCTTGATGGCTTACCGCCCTGTATAATCAAGGATGACCCTTTGTTTTGGGCCACTATACTCCTGAAGATATTTCAATCCATCTTCACCCAAAAATATCTTCCGCCCTCTTGGGTTAGTTCAATCATTATCCTGTTACATAAAAAAGGACCTTTAAATAATCCCCTCAATTTCAGGCCTATTGCCCTTATGGATGTAGCGTCCAAAATGTTTTCCCTCCTCCTATTGAAGGAGGTTGAAACCCATATCACTGAGAATCACACTTTAAATAAAGTCCAGACTGGTTTTCGAAAAAATATGGGGACACAGCTAAATGCTACGATTCTTGCACATCTAAAAGCTGAGGCGCATCGTCCCCACCATGGTCCAATATTTATAGCATCCCTAGATCTATCCTCCGCATTCGATTGCGTTATTCGCAGTAGACTCTGGGACAAAATGCTTAAACTGAAATTTCCACCATACTTAGTAGCACTTATTGCGTTGTTACATCACAAGACATCTTTCAGAGTACGCATTTCGAGTAAAGGCAGTCTGATTGACCCAATTCCCACAGCAATTGGGGTTAAGCAAGAATGTAATCTTGCGACAGTCCTATTTAACTTATACTTATCAGACATCGAAGGGTTATGGGACTCCGCTAAATCTTACACCGTCCGTCTTGGCAAACTTCAGCTGTCTTGGCTGGCGTATGCTGACGATGTGCTTTTATTCGATAGTACCCAATCAGGTTTGCAGAACAAATTGGAAACCTTTCAGAACTTTTGTAGCGCAAATAATTTGACCATACATTTCTCAAAATCTAACATCCTTGTGCTCTCCTCAAAAAAAATAATTCATAAATTTCGCTGGCAATTGGAATCCGTTGATATTCAAATTGTCACACAGACCACCTATCTGGGTTACAACCTTGCAAACAACTCTTCTGCCATTTTTTGGCAAATAACACTGGCGGAAAAAACTTTACCTCTGCAAAATCAAATGAAAATTATTTTCTGCAAATATTGCAAATTCTCTTTACTTCTGTTGTTTGAATTCTATTCTAAAAAGATAGAGGCAATCATTCTGTATAGTTTAGACTTATGTCTATTAGATCTGTCTATCTTTTTAAATAAACTTCAAGCAAAACTGTGGAAAGCTACTCTTGGTATTCCTACTTATCTTCCTAATGCAATATTACTTCATGAATTAGGACTAAACTCCTTAGCAGTGCGTCATAATTGGCACATCCTAAAGAACTTTACAAAAATGTGCTCTCCGATTGAAAACTCTATTTGCGAGGACTTTCTTATCATGTTGAAGGAATCCTATCCAACATCTATTAGAACCTTCCACAAGCGTATATTTGCTATCTTTAGGGGGATTAACATCTCTTCCGCAGCTTTACCATCCAAACTAATCATAGCTCATAAACGCTTGTTTTGGAATGATTGGGCTGCTATCTGTTCTAAAATAGCATCTTTTGCTTCATTTACTGAATATGCGAAATTCAGACACAAGCAATTGCCAAGACTACCATATCTTATGCTTTGCCCCAGTGCTGAAATTAGGGCCCTATATATGCGATTCCGTTTAGATCTATTGCATACCAAATCGAGAACGAAATATTGGAATAGTACTGTTAATAGTACTCACGATACCATCTGCAGATTTTGCAATAAGGCCGAATCATCTGAAACTTTAAAACATCTTTTTCTCTTATGTCCATTCTTTGAAATTGAGAGAGTGAAGACGGTCACCTCTTTTAGCTTGACGTACTCAATTTTTGGAAGAGAATTAATCTGGTCGCGCTGTATGTGGGGCTCCTCGAACTCTATAATTATGGCGACAGTACGCCTAGTGAAAATTATTGGTGCAGCGTTATCATCTATTTCAGAGACTGAAAATCGTGAAGTTACAATTTTTACTGTTTAAGTCATGTTTGTGCTTTATAGAATATATTGCTTTCTCCTTTTCTCTTGATTTTGCTATAAATATTGAATTGTAAATAGTGAATTGTTTTTTTTTTCTTCTTCCCTTTCCTTCTTTTCTTATTTGATGTGATAATTATGTATTATACATCACAACTTAGGTTGGATGCTTTGTTTATCTGGCCCATTTGTTTAATTTTTGTAAGTGCAAAGTATGAGAGCTGAATTGTTTTAAATGTAGCATAAGGGAAAGAATGTAAAGATGTAAAGATGTAAAGATGTTTATTGAATGTAATTCTTACGAACAATGTTATAATTTTGTAAAGATGCGTATGCATCAAAAACAAAATTTCAATCAATAAACTTTTAGAAAAAAAACTTCCCGATGCAATTCAACTATTTGGAAACATTTCCATTATTAATCCTACTTAATTTAACCAGCACACCTGACATCAAATGGGCCTACGGTATCCAGAGGTACGTGCTCTCATGGTGACAGAGTTATCAAATCCTGCAGATTTTCTGCAGCTAAACATCTCTCAGGAGATAGTGAGTGTGAGTGGGGACAGCAGGGTTGTGGAAGTTTGACTGGGGGTGTAGGAATGGGTTGAGATAATGTGGAGTGAGACGTTTCAAAGGTGTGAGAAGCAGTTGAGAGAGGGAGTGGAGCATGCTGGGAGTGCTGATCGCTCCAGGGCCTTCTACGTGCTTGAGCATAACTAATAACTTCATACAACAAAATCAGGATGAGCCCTTGATATGACTATCTTATTTATTTATTTATTTACTTGCATTTGTATCGCGCACTTGCAGCCCGGAGGCATCGAGACGCTGTTACAAGAATATGTAAGAAGTTTTGAATTACAGGTTCATGAGCGACCATGGGCCTCTTAATTACAGTTACAGTTACAAATGACATGACATACAAAAGTGAACAACATTGCAGACATAGAGAGAGTAACAGTAAGGCGTTTATGGTTGTGAGGATTGTACTAGATATTCGCTTTCAGCTAAAGAGCTTACTTTTGATGGCTTTGCTGAATAATTGGTGGGATTCGATCAGTCTTAGATGAGTAGGGAGTGTGTTCCAGTGGGTGGTGGCCAGTGTGGGAAAACTGGAGCCCCCTGCTCGGGCTTTCTGAATTTTTGGCGTGAGAATCATGTTGGAGTAGCCTTTCCTAAGAATCCTCGTGGCAGTGTGCCTAGTGATTCTCTGGGATAGGTACGGGGGTGCGAGCTCATGCAGGTATTTGTGGGTGAGGGCAAGGGTTTTGAGGACAATTCTTTCTTTGACCGGGAGCCAGTGAACCTGTCTTCTCACTTCTGAGATGTGGTCTTTTCTAGAAGTTCCTGTGGCTGCCCTGAGTGCATTGTTTTGCACCAGCTGAAGTTTGTTGAGATTTTTTTGAGACATTCCTATGAGGAGAGCATTGCAATAATCAGGCCTTTAGCCGATTAAAGCCCTGGCAATGGTAAGGAAGTTCTGACGAGATAAGAAGGGTCTGCCTGCGTTAAGCACTTTAGAGTAGTACGCTGATGATGAGGCAATGGCATTGACCTGTCTATCCATTATCAAATCGGCATCCAAGTAGACTCCTAGGGCCTCATTACGACCATGGCGCTCCCTTAATGAAGGGGGCTGGTATGGGACCGGCCCCCTTCATTACGGGAGTGGCATTACGGGTTTCCCTTTGCAGGACCCGGATCAGACGTCTGGTAAAACCTGTAATGTGCCCGTTATTACCTCCCTCCCCATTCCCATCGAGCCCTATGGGGGCTCAAATGGAAATGGGGAATGGTTCCTGCAAGGAGGAATTACCGGGTCCTCCTATGTTGGAATGACCCGGTAAGTCCCCATTGCAGGAACCCGGTAATGGAGCCCGGTTTGGACGCAGCAATGGTGCTAATTGCACCATGGCTACCTCCAAACTCGTAATGAGACCCTAGTGTCTTGACATTGTTAGAGACCTTGGGCCTCATTACACGGAAGGCGGTAAGGGTTAACGGTCACCGATAAGGGTACCAGTGACCGTTAACCCTTACCGCCTTACTACGAGGTCCCTTTGCGGGATCCGACCTTAACGGCTGGTGTAGACCAGCCGTTAAAGTTGGGACCCGCAAAGGGACCATGGTGCTAATTACGGTACCGCAATTTGCGGTACCGTAATTACCGCCTTCCCCATCCCCTATGGGGCAAAAATGGGAATGGGGAAAGGCCATGGAGAAAGGAGGAATTACCGCCCCGCCAACATTGAAATGGGGTGGTAATTCCCCTTTCCTCCATGGTGGTACTGGTATGGTACCGGCGGCAACCATGGTGCTAATAGCACCATGCTTTACCGCCTTCTGTGTAATGAGGCCCCTTGATAGGAATGTTATCAATGGTAAAGGATAAGTACTGCTTATCGAGGTTGCCCAGGGTGGTGGGTGACCCTATGAGCAGGAGCTCCGTTTTTTCACTATTGAGGCAGAGCCAATTGTCTGCCATCCACGATTGGATAGTGGAGTAAATGGTGGTGAGTGTGTTCATATCTGTATCATTGTCCCCTGTTAGAGGGATGAGCACCTGCGTGTCGTCCGCATAGTTAGTATACGAAATGTGCATGGCGTCAAGGATGCTGAACAAAGGCCTTGTAAAAAGGTTGTAGAGGGTAGGTGCGATGCACGATGCCTGTGGAACACCACATTTAATGTGGCTGGGGTGGCACAGGCAGAGTCAGAGAAGACTTTCATTACTCTCTGCTGAAGAAAGGAGGTGATCCAGTCACATGCTTTGGGGGAGAAGTTGGCCTCAGTGGCTAGATGGCGACACAGAGTGTTGTGATCGACCAAATCAAAGGCTGCGGACAGGTCTAGGAGCAGAAGGAGCGCAGGTTTGCCTGTGTCTCTGATATCATCCATTTGGTTTTTTAAGTCTGAGAGGGCCGTCTCAGTGCCATGACGTGGGCAGAAACCAGATTGCCGTAGGCCAAGGAGACGATTCGCTTCCAGAAATTCTTGGACTTGCAGGTAGGCTGCTTTGTCTAGAATTTTAAGTAAAAATGGGACAGTAGTAATGGGCCTATAGTTCCCTGGAACCGTTGGGTCGAGCGATGGTTTCTTGAGGAGTGGGCGAACTCATGCTTCCTTGAGACCAGATGGAACATGTCCAGACTGGAAGGATGAGTTAATGAATGCAGTAAGGAAGGGCGCTAGGATTTGTGCCGATTCTTTGACGAGTTGGACAGGACAGGCGTCTCCTTTGCATTTGAGGGTTTGATAGATTTGAGCAGAGTGATCACTTCCAACTTGGTCATATCTCTAAAATGGAAAGGTGGGGAGGATTTGATCATGGAAGATTTAGGCAAATCCCTATGTAAGTTAGCTATGAGGCTGTTAAGGGCTTTTTGGTGGCCACAGATTTTGGTTTGGAGTGAGTTACGTTTATCTAGCATGGCTGTTTGAATGCTGTTGCACCATTTCTCATCTTTGAGGAGAGAGGGAGGGGGCGTGGAGGGCTTTTCTAGTTCCGTAGGGATAGTGAATATTTCTTTGGGCCCTGATTTGGCGTTGTTAATCCTAGAGTTGAACAATGGGGATTTGGCTAGGGTGATGTTGCCTTTCTAGGAAATGGAGATGGCTTTGAAGGCGTTTCTAGTGACTTCAGAGGGGTTAGCTTTCCAGGCGGAGAGTGCAGCCCTCTTTCGTGAGCGTTGATCAAGCACTTATTTTGAGAACCATGTATTAGAATGTTTAACTTTCTTTGCTTTTTTTAGGGTGAGTAGAGCTATGGCGTCAACTGCTTGGGAGACTATTTATTTAATGGTGTAGGCTAGGGTTTCTGGATCTTTCGAGAAGGGGGCTTGAAGGTCTGGCATCTGTAAGAGTGGTGCTAGGTTTTCGGCAGTGAGTTGGCGTGAGCTCCTTGCGAGTGCTGCAGGGAGGGGGGTGATAGGTTCAGGAGGTCCTTTTTTTGTATCGATGTTGAATTGAAGATAGTGGTGATCAGACCAGGGGATGAGGCTGTTAGCGATGGTTAGGATGGAGCAATTATTTTGGCTGATCCAATCGAGAGTACGTCCTTTGACATGGGTAGGGTCTGTGATAGATTGCGTGAAGCCCAAAGTAGAGAGGGCCTTCTTGAGGGATCTGGCATGGGAGTCCTTTGGGTCGTTGAGCCCTAGGTTTAGATCGACCAAGGAGGATGACTTCGGATGTTGTCGGACAGTGAGTGGATGAGGGTGTCCTGAAAGTCCATGATTGGACCAGGAGGTCTGTAAACAATATGCATGTTAATGGTGCAATTGTGGGAAACGTTGATTTTTAATGGGAGGTAGTCAGAGTTGTGGACTAGTTTCCCTTCCACTTCTCTGATGGCCAAAGTTTCCCGGGCAATGAGGGCTACACCCCCGCCTCTCTGGAGGGCACAATCTTTTCTGAAAATGGTGTACCCTGCCGGACGGGCGAGAGATAGTGCTGGGCCTGAGCTCTCACTAAGCCAGGTTTCTGTAATTATTAGGAGGTCGAGGTTGTCATTGATGATGAGGTCATTAATGTCTAAGGCATGGGCAGGTACTGAGCGAGCGTTGACCAAGGCGCACCTGAGGGTCCTGTCAGTCATTGAAAGTGCAGATGCATCAGGCAGAGGGGCCACAGGGGGCTTAGGCATAGTATGCAGTACATCATCACTATTAGGCATCACATCATCAAGCATAGGGGCCACAGGGGGCTTGGGCATAGTATGCAGTACACCATCACTATTAGGCAACATATCATCAGGCATAGGGGCCATAGGGGGCTTGTGCATACTATGCAGTACATCAACACTGTTAGGCATCACATCATCAGGCATAGGGGCCATAGGGGGCTTGTGCATACTATGCAGTACATCAACACTATTAGGCAACACATCATCAGGCATAGGGGCCACTGAGGGCTTAGGCATAGTATGCAGTACACCATCACTATTAGGCAACACATCATCAGGCATAGGGGCCATAGGGGGCTTGGGCATAGTATGCAGTACATCAACACTATTAGGCAACACATCATCAGGCATAGGGGCCACTGAGGGCTTAGGCATAGTATGCAATATATTATGACTAATGGGCATAGGGGCCACAGAGGGCTCAGGTGCTTGCATAGATATCCCAGTGTCTTTGTTTCTAGTGTTCCCGTGTGCTTGGGTCTCTGAGTGAGGCGGTGTGACAAGCCGAGCATCTCTGTGATGTTGTTTGTTAGGTGGGCGTGTTGAGAAAGGGGTGCATCTGAGACCTAGCCTTAGGTTACGATCACCCAGGCTGGGGACGAGGTGGGAAGGCATATGGGTGCGGGTGCGTGACCGCAGCCGTGCATTTCTGATGCAAACAGGGGGAGGGAGGGGTTGGGCTTGTTGGTTGTCACTCCCTGGTTGGGGGTACATAGCTGACATGGTAGCTCTCATGCGGCGGTTAGTTGCCTTACCTTGTGACAGGGTGTTTGCCGGCGCCTCCCGCGCCGTCGAGCAGCAGAGAGCTGCAGAGAGGGACCCAGGCCTTTTCCTACAGCCGTCCCCTAGCGGCTTTGCCTGCCGGTCTCCTCCACCTCCATTTATGCCAGGAGGGGAGGGGCTGGCAGGGTGCAGTGGCCAATGAACGCACTGTGCAAGTGCGGATGATTTTGCAGGCATTTTCCTGCTCGCTGGGTTGTTGTGTCGGGTAGGCATGGCAACTCCAGCAGCGGCGGGGAGCAATGTGGATCTTCATTTCACCTCTTATTGATTTTATTTCTCTCATGTTTAATTGTCTGGCATTAGGATGGATTTTGACCAGAGGGAAGCTTTACTTGACCCCAAGATTGAGAAACCTGAGCTTGTGCCTGATTTCAGGCTAACACAAGTCGTGAACGGTCCCCGTAGCAGCACGACAAGAAAAAGCTTCTGCAGTCTATTATTGAGGTTCACTTTCATGAGAGGACACCATAGGTTAAACAGCCCAGAGAACAGAATGCAGAAGGTCAGAGGAGGGCTGTCCTGAGAGAGCAGACTAAGGAGGCGGAAGAGTAGTGTGGGTTAAAAGACGAGGGTAACATGCTGGAGCCCTGATGAGCAGCTTAGGTCCAAAAACCCAAAGGAGGCTCACGAACAGGGAGCATGCAAGAAAGATCGAAGATAATATCTGAGCAGACTGGAGGAATCCAGAACTAGAGGCCTGAGGCTGAGGCCGCAGACAGTGACAGCAAAGAAGAACTCGCCACAGAGGAAGGAGGAAAGGAGCAGCACACGCCTCAGTGGCATGTGAGAGAATGCTCATTATCAGGATTCTAGAGTGAGAGCAGGCCACTGGTGAGCATCTATTCTGGAGAGAGACCATGTGAGGGCCACCACATCCTCGTCATGGTCAGAAGGGCGGAGAACCCGAAGAAGTAGCCGGAAGAAGACGTTAGACCAAAGAGAACTTGTGAGCTTCTAAGCCCATGAAACCACGCTCTATTCTGGAACCTTGAGGGAAGGTTTCCACAAGTACAACAACAATCAATACAGCGGGAAAAAAAGGAAACTGCTGCAGGCTGGAATCCGTCGCCACGGTCCTGAAGCGCCTATGAAGCATTACTGAACATTATGTGAAGGAAGTAGAAACCACACTGGATTCTGGATTCTGGATTCAAGATTCCCAAGCACAAAAGAGTGCCAGAACTAACATTAGCTTATTTATTTATTTATTTATTTATTTATTTATTTATTTATTTGTTTGTTTGTTTGTTTGTTTGTTTGTTTGTTTGTTTGTTTGTTTATTTATTTCATAAAGCGCACAAACAACCCGGAGGCATTGAGGCACTGTTGCAGGTACACGTCAATGAAACGTAGTTTGTCATGGAGTTAATGAACTACATTGCAAGCGAAGGAAGGGTAAATTGACATACAGTTAGCAGAAATACCTCAGTGACGAGAGCAGTGGAGCAATTACTGAGAACAGTCGTGGTATAATGCATGTTGCAGAGCCGAGTACAATTAGCATTAGTAGATCTGAAAGGATAGGTGGAAGGATATGCAGGTTATGCGAAGAGCTGAGTTTGAGCGCTTTGTGGAATAACCAATAAGATTTCTCAGCTTAAAGGGATGGTGGGAGGTCGTTACACAGTTTTGCAGCAATGTAGGGGCAGCTGGAGCCTCCTGCTTTGGTTCTCTTGACTTTTGGCCCCGACGAGGCAGTCAGTGTATGGAGACCTGGTGGGTCTGGAGGAGGGCACCTTGGTGATCCTGTGTGTGAGGTACAGGGGAGAGATGTGTTAGATAAGCATTTGTGGGTAATGGAGAGAGTTTTAAATCTGCCACGCTCGTGTATGGGGAGCCAATGTGCTTCTCTTCTTGCTTTAGAAATGTGATCTCTTTTTGGAATGTGGAGGGCTGCTCTCGGGGCATTGTTTTGTACCACTTGTAGTCTTTGTATATTTCTTGCTGAGGTGCTAGTGAAGAGGACATTACAATAGTCCATTTTGGAGCTAATGATTGTGCGGGCAATTATGAGGCAATTTCTTTTGGTGAGGAAGGGTCTGGCTGCGTTCAGTACCTTAGTGGAATAAGCAGATGAGGAGGCAATGGCGCTTACTTGCCTGGACATGGTGAGGGAGGCGTCGAAGTAGACTCCTAGGGTCATCACGCATGATGTGACAGGCATTGTGCAGTTATCTATCTTGAAGGCAGAGTACTGTTTGTCCAGGGACTTCAAGGCATTTGGAGTGCCGCCAATTAGTATTTCCGTCTTTTCGCTGTTAAGAGAAAGGTGATTGGCTGCCATCCATGTTTGTATGGTCAAGTAAATGCTGTTCAGGGAGATGGAGTCGGCTGTGTAATCCCCTGATAGAGGGATCAATATTTGGGTGTCGTCGGCATAGTTAGTGTAGGCTATGCCTATAGAAGAAAGGATGCTGAATAAAGGCCTAGTGAATATATTGTATAGAGTTGGTGCGATGCAAGAGCCTTGTGATATGCTGCAGGTGATTGGAGATGGCGATGTGTGTGCAATGTTGGAGAAGACTCTCATGACCCTCAATTCCAGGAAGGAAGCAATCCAAGCAGTGGCAGGTGGAGAGAAGTTGGCGTGGGTAGTGAGGTGGTGACTTAAGATTTGGTGGTTGACCAGGTCGAATGCTGTGGATACGTTTCAGAGAAGGAACAGAGTTTCCTTTGTCTCGAATCTCGTCAAGTTCTTTTTTTAATTCGACAAGGGCAGATTCCGTCCCATGGCCTGTGTGGAAGCCAGATTGCCGCATCCCTAGAATGTGGCAGGAGAGTCAGCCAGGAGGCTAGGAACATGGACTGAATTTCCCGATATTAGCTCGCTTTCCAAGCCACCTGATGACGCTTCCCCATCCGCCATCTTCCTCCCACCGCCGGACCCCATTTTAAATAATCCCCCTAACCCCACTTGCCTCATTGAGGCAGTGGCACTCGTCACCACCACTGCTTCTGTCTTCCTCTTTGCTCAGAGGGGCTCCATACGGAATCCCACCTTCCCTTTACCTGGCAGCCACCTTTGAACAGTCTTTTCATTCCGTGAACAGGACGCCGCGAGGCGACCCATTCTCGGAACGAAAATACTTTAAGTTAGCCCTGTCTCAGCAGGTGTTAATGACGTTGAGCACCGGTTCCAAGGGCTGGAACGGCTGGGCACCTTTCTGGGGCTCTTGTTAAGTACCCTCGCTTCACCAGGCTGTTAGCACCTCTTCCAGCTCTTGGAACAGGTTCCTTAACACCAGATTGTTGGAATGAAGAAAAAAACAGTTGAATTCTGGAACTTGCATTACAGAATCTTAAGCCACACCAAAGGATCCACTAGCCTGGAATTCAGAATGTTAAGCAGGTCACGACAAAGAAGCCACTAGGCCTAATAACACAAGGAACAGTTGCCATCCTGAAACTCCTAGTGCAGGAAAGAAAAAGAAAAACCTTTATGAATTGAAATTCCAAGTCAAAGGCTCTTATTTTCCATCAACATGACGCCCACACCACTTTGCAAGGCCTATTGGCCGTCCACTGCTTCTTTTCCCATTTCTCACCTTGAACCTGGTTCTCGCCATTGGTCACATCAACTCCCACACCGTCTTGTTCTCGGACGTCTAACCACCATTGCTAAACCACATATATACATACGCAATCATCTCCCATGCCGCCTATGTGTGCCCTGGACAATCCCTGGTCTCAGGGGTGGGTGGGCCTCTTCGCCCTCCCGGTCCCCAGCAGCATTGGGGGGCCTAGACATCATCATGTTGAAAACAGTATCTACCCAATCCAGAAGCCCACCTGGAGGGAGTTAACAATAACTGTTGCCCCCCAAGAATTCACATGGGGTTAGCATTGACTTAAGGGTGTCTGATACAACTATTCTTTATTAGTGTTAGGGCAATGAGCTGTAAGGTTTCTATAATGTAACCAAAACACACAGTATTTACATTAAAAAATAAAAAATAAAATAAAATCGCACATCATGGCAGGCTGCCAGCCCCCCACTTCCTCCGCCCCCCTGTTAATGTGACTGTCACTTCAGCTGGCTTTACGCAATACATATTCGATAGAAATACTGATGATATTTTCTAAAATACAAATTCTGACAAAGTCCAGCACTTTCTCATATGTAATTTATATGGAATTTGGCCTATAATATTTCTGGCTGATTTTAGTTGAATTTGCTGTTTTCTTCTGTTCTAGGTTCTTTAAAACCAACAGCAACTGAAGGTACGTAACTGTTCCATTACTTTTACACCCACTAAATAAGTGTTGATGTTCCTTTGATATTAATATATTGCCTACAGCAGACTCATACTAAAGAGTGGTTTAGATCTTTCTATAGCGTGATCTGCAGAGGGAATCAATCGCCTCTTGATGTTGGATAACTGATGTGCACAGAGGCAGAAGGCCTCATGTCAAGTTTGCCATTCTGGAAATAAGCTCACTGGCACCCTTATTTACGGAACGGCAAACTACGGGTTTGCCTGCTAGAGCTGCTATGCCCGACAGGTCTGACCCTGCCGGGCACATCGGTCACAGTAGTCAAAGCCATCACTGAAGCACCGGCACTGTTAACAACGGTCCCGGTGCTTCCGTATCCCCATTCTCATAGAGTCCTATGGGAATGGGGATTTACAAATGTACTGCCGCCTGACTTCCCGGCCGCTGGACTCATAATGAGCCGGTGGCATCAGGAAGTCAGGTGCCAGTAAATTTGTAAGGGTCCGGCGGCAACCTGCCGGTCGCACCGGCAGGAATACCGCTGGGCCCGTAATGAGGCCCACTAGTTTCTACAACAAACTGGTCTGAGACTATGCGTGCAAGGACTTTGAGACAACATGAGTAATGTCCTCTTGACATCTCGGTGACCAGAAGATTACTCTGCGGCTACATATGGCAATTCCAGATGAACTGATTTCAAAGTCTAATTATGTGTATATCTGAAGATGTTTCCAATAGGCCTAAAGTTAGTGGGTAGGCGAGTGAGTGATTGAGTCAGTGAGTGAGTGAGTGACATCATTTATAAATCACATGCTGTGGACATCTCCTGGAAACTGGGTTTTTGCTGTACAGCCAATTATAAAGTTAGGAAACAGTGATGTGTTACAATCATGAATTTGCTGTGCAGCATTAATCTTCCCTCACAATTAATCCTACCCTTGCCTAGAGTCTGCCTAGGCCCCCTATATTAGCTAGCAGAACCTTTAGCATAGGTGAGTTTTCATCCACATCTCGAGTCTATTTCTTCAAAGCGTAAGCTAACATCGAAGGTGAGTGTCGGGGAAATTCCAATAAACAAATTTCATTCTTCTGGTGGGAAATTGCAGATGGGTTTAAACAATAGCAAAGTAAGAACCAGAATTCAATGAAAGAATATCTGTGTTCAACAAAGTTCTTTTGCCAAGAATTTTAGAACAATGTCACTGAGGCGCTCCGAAGAACTTCTCACGTAGGGCCCGAGACCAACTGAATCCTAAGTTTTAATATTTAGGCAACCTCTAGCAGTACCTTAATACTGCAAAAGCCAAACTAGTAGTTGTCGATTAGGTAAATGTTCACGGTATCTTCTCCCTACTTCTTTTCAGTTTGATGCCTGCACTCTTCATACCCTGTGCAAATTCAAATCACTGGGTTTAATTTTGAGTCAGCTCTTCATTTCCCAGCTCAGATCAACCAGACTGTATCAAGTACTACATTTGACCTTAGACGATTTAAACAAATTCAACCTTATAAGTCCTCTGACCACATGGATCTTATAGCTCAAGTCCTTATTTGTACCAAGTTGGAATATTGCAGTTTAGGAAGTATTTAGATTCCCTGAATACCTTTCTCATAATTTGCTAATCCTATATAATAAAACAGAATCATACAGCTAGGATATTTCAGAATGGTGCATATCGTGCACACATCACACCAGTTCTGAGGGACCTTTACTAGTTAACAATTTGAGCCAGAATGATATTTAAAGTTGCTACATTGGGCCATAAATGTATACTCGTCTCTTTTGACGTCTGTTAGGGAGAATTCTCTGTAAAGGCTAATTTCCCAAACATAGTGAGTCCCCAGGCAGCTCTGCTGGATTTTTGGGGTTTATTTTTTTTTCCTGCTAAGAGTGAGACTCTTTTTACTCCCACTCTTAGACATGATTTGAGGTGTTCCTTTATCTTTCCATGTGGTTTATGGGCTATGGGGTGTTTTACTCCATAGGGTCTCATGTGTTTTTAATGTGAGTTATACAGCACCCTCCGTGCCGTAACCCAGGGGTGTCGTAACGACCCCCCAACATAGACTCCATACCCTGGGACTGACTACTGTCTCCCAGGGCATGGAAAGTCACCATTGGCTTTACTAGTCCCAAATTATGAACAAAAACCAGTACAAACCATCATATTGTGGACGTACTGGTCGGGGCAATTCGATTGCCCCGGGGTCTGTTGTTCGAGGGGGCACGTCTCTGTCCCCCCTGATCGAGTTTTGGCTGGTGGCAGTGGATACTACTTTTTATATTCGACCGCGAATATATCTCTATGGGATTTTCCCATTGTTCGAGGCTACCAACTTTAATTATTTAATTCTTATAGCCTCGGTTACCGCCGGTTTATTTATTTAATATTAATTTACCGGTTGGTATTTTTTGCCAGAACTCGATTCTAAAATGGCGTTTGTTTTCTCTTCTGTGACTCCAACCCAAGTCGAGCCCTTTGTTCCACGTTTTGGCAGGCTTCTCCACAGAAGCCTCCAAAAGTGGTACCACTCTGTCTGGGTACCACATGGGGTGTGGGAGGGGGTTTAGGCACCCTGGACTGAGTTACCTTGGTAACTCAAGTCGCACTCTTGTGTGATTGGCCCAAGTGGTGAGCCGGCCGGCTCACCCCTTAGCATGTTTGATAGACAGCTAGGATGAGTGAATAAAAGCAGGGCTTTGGGGACTGGAACTTGAGAAGTCGCCACAGGACCTAAGAATCCGAGGAGGGAGAAGCTGAGCCGACCTGCACGACGACACTCCCGGTGGAGCCCTGCGGAACCGACTCACCACTTTTCCAGATGACAGAGGAGATCTCCAGTCCGGAGAGTCTTCTTCCTTTGACTGGTGGGGATAACCAGTTTTGCCTTCTTTTCACCTTCCTGGAGCATCTCGTGGCCGCCTTGCCCGTGCCAAGCACCCCGGAAACCGGAATACCACGGCTTACCACTACCGCAAAGAGAAGGGTGTACCTTTTAACCGAAGAACTCCGCAGCTGGTTTCTTCCCTGGCAGTGCAACGACCATCTTCTTTCCTCCACGACGAGACCTCCTCTTCCTCTGGACGAAACACTGACTTGCAACCGCTGCCAGGAACAACTGCCCCCGCTGGAGCTTCCTTCACACTTAAGGTACAGTGTCCCGCCTGGCTTCCCTTGCGACAGATCGTTTGGGGTGACAGTAAAGCCTCGACTTTCTAACCTGGGCTGGCCTGGGACAACCTAGCTAACTTTAATTTCACCCTTTTTGTGCGAACTATCTACAAGACTCTTTGGGCATAACCTCACTGTGTGAACCTGGACCCCTTCTGCTTGCTCTCTCCAAGAGTGAGCCTTGCAATTGACTTCCTTGCTCTCCAGTAGAACTCTGCCTATCCTGCCTTGCTGTGGTTCTTTTAAAACTATTGAAACTTGTGTGCTTCCATAACTCTGCCTTTTTCCCTCCCTTTTTTTTATAACTTATTAGCATGCCATCTTATGTTAAGCGCTCACCTCTGTCTGAAAATAAGTGGTGTTTCTCACTAAGACTTGTCTAATAAGTAATTAGGGTTGTATATATATAATAGTGACTGTGTGCTGAATTTACTTACCTCTTTTGTGCTAGTGTAATTTACAAGTGTGTCTTTAAATAAATAATTATATACTTTTACACCAAAGCTCTGGTCAGTGTTTGCTTGTGCTACTGTATCTCTGTACCTATTGTGTATACTCTACATACTGCCTAACTCTTCTTGAGGGAAGTCTTACTGCTCAGCCACAGCTACCAAGTGAATCTGTGTGGTACAGACTGCTACCAAGTGGGTTTACTGCCAAACACCTGTAGTCCTAAATCTTTTGCTGTGGTCCCTAAGGGAACTGCCCATGTTTCTGCCTAACAACGTCACTGGCTGCTCTGTTACTCTTTTTCATATCCCTTCAGGGAGTTCCTCCCTTAGATTGTCATCTATTCGGGGATACATTTGATAAGGTTTTCTCAGTGGATATCTTCTTTCGAGCGCTCTTTGTGGAATTGTCACAACAGTTGGTGTCAAGCATGGTACAAGTTCAGGCTTCCAACATACAGGAAGTAGGGGGTGGGATTTCCTGCATAAGCTCTATAGGACTGCTGTCATTACCTCTCAATTTGAATGTGAGAACAAATAAAACTATTTGGTGTAGTTTGGAATTCCTAACACGGGCTGTGCAAATTGCTCATTTTAATTCTTCAAATCCCTCAGTCGTTTACTCTGTCCATATTATCTTGTTTTTGCCCACCTGTGCTTCCTTAAGTGGTCAAATATATGTGCTGTAATCAAAAACTCAGGCCCGACTGCTGTTAGATAGGCTTAGGAATTGTTGCATTTTCCTCACTGTCTCTGGTTTAGGAGTCTTCTGAATTGCCTCTGCTCCCCTGGGTGTCACTTTTCTCCCATCTAGAGAGATCAACTTTCCTATTTACAGGAACTCTTTGTGGCAATATTGTAGCTTCTTTTTGTCTACTTGATATCCTTTCCCTGGTAGAATGGTCATGAGTTGAACTGAGTCTTCTCTGCATGCTTTCCTCTGTCTCGCTGCATACTACTATGTCATCTATATACTGAATTATTGTGCTGTACATTACCTAGGTCCATCTGAAGGACCCTATTAAATATTGAAGGGGACTCACATTACCACTGGGGAAGTTGAGCGTGTTTTAGGGGCTGATTGCTAAACAAAAATGAAGTCAAATCTGTTGAGTCCTCACACAGGAAAATTGAGAAAAATGCTTTTTTTTATTTGTAACTATAATATTTAGCTGAGGCTGAAATATTGCATAATATTGTAGCTGGATTTGGAAGTAAAGGAAATTATGCTTCGAAAATATTATTGAGAGGGTGTTGATCCTGAATAATTATCCATGACCCCACTTTCAATTTCTTCACGGGATGCTCAGCAGTATAGCACGGGCAGTCTGATGGCACCAACATTCCTTGCTGCATTAAAGTGGAAATGGTTTAAATATGCCCTTACCCGCTTTTGTAGACATGGGATACTGCTTCTCACGTGGCAGGATAGCTCCAGGCTTGAGCTTGATTTTGACTGCTCCTACTCTACTTAGTAGACCTACATCATAAGGACTACTGGTCCACAAGATGCTGGGCACCGTCTCTAAATCTTCCTGAAAAAATGACGGTTTCTTTCTCATTAACGCCATTCCCTGTGGTACTCCTCTATTCTCTATTTTAATCCAATAAATAAGACTTAATAAAAATACTAATTCATCATCTGAAAAGTCATCTCTGTACAACTCCTTATCTGTTAGGTTTGTCAATATATATCCTTCAGCAAGGGCTATCACTGTTCTCCATCCTCCTCCTGCATCATCTGTCCCATGGACAACCACCCTTTCTTCTCTGACTACCGCTGCTTCTAACTCTATGAGAATTACCTGTCCATCTTCATCATCCATGGGTATTTCTGGTCGAAACACAAATTCATTAGGTATTCTCAATATTTTACCTACTGATCTGTGGAGCTAAGCTAACAGAGCGGTTACTCCATACAAAAATTCTTCTGGGTCTAGGGGGACCCCTCATAATGCTTTTTGGCCTACAAATGCTAATATAAACTCTCTTACATTCAGGAAATATATTCCTAGAGTGGGACACACAATCCCTTTATCAGTAAAAGATATTGGGCCTCATTACAAATCAGGCGGTCCGGAAATAACGGTGGTGCTAAACCCGCCACCACCGTTGTTTCCGGACCGCCTGATCCCGACTCCTGCAGGCGGGAGCTGATGTTCCCGCCAGGTCTGACCTGGCGAGTTTAACACCGCCCGCCTGCAGGCGGACGAGGAAACACCGGCAACATTATGAGATGCTGCCGGTGTTTCCATGATCCCCATTCCCATTGAGTCCCATAGGACTCAATGGGAATGGGGATTAACACCATTCCGCCTCCGTGATTCCCGGGAAACCGGGGTTGTAATGCCCCGGTAATTCCGGGAATCACAGAGGCGGAATGGTAATACGAGTCCGGCGGTATCCAGGCGGTTTTACCGCCTCGGTTACCGCCGGACTCGTAATGAGGCCCATTGTCATGTTTAGTTTTGTCATCAAATCTCATCATAAAATGTTAACTGGTGTCTGCCGAATGTATAATAATGGCATAGACACCTCATGTTCTCCTAGAGAGATTGGTAACTCATCAGTAAAAGGAACTAAACTTGTGGCCCCAGAGAATCCTGGCGCATTCCTGGCAATGACAGAAATGCAATATTTTTTCACATGAACACAGGAACGAGTTGCTCCAGTGTCTACAAGAAACAGAAATGTCTTGTCTCCTATCATCACCCTGACCCTTGGTTTCTCTTGGGGTCTGGTGTCACTGATAGTACTGAACACATCAGATTGCTCCTTAGGCTGTCCTATTGTGGATAGGAATTCATCCCAGTACTCATGAAAGGATTTCCTCCTACCATGGTCACACTCCCTATTCTGGTTGTGGATGTTTGTGGGGCCCCTGCATTTGTATTCCATTGTTGCGCCACTGCTTGCTGAGCCTGTACTTGCTGTGCTTGTATATGCGCTTGCTGCAGATATCTTTGTGGCATTTGAACTTGTGTTGGGCGTTGCTGTGCCTGCTGTATTTTCGACACATGTGTCTGAATTTGTGTGTGATCTTGGGCATAATACTCTTGCAGTTCTGTATTATACTGTGGAGAATTTCCCATCCCCCCCTCTTGGAGCCTGCCAGTTCTGTTGCATGTCCCCTTTACTTCTACATGCTATATGTCTCATTCTCCCACAATTCCAACATTGTTGAGGCTGTCCTCCATTGATGACTTCTCCTTGAGAATTTTAAAATCCTCCTTGTCTACCTCTAGGTCTATTCCCTCTACCCCGTGGCCAGAAATGATATCTACTTTGATCTGCAGGATACCCTATATTGCCTGACTGTACTGGCTGTACTCCTTGTGTTACCACACCTTCACCACTTGTCAATACCGCTCCTTCTATAGCACATTTGGACAATTCTTTTCTGAACTAACTTTGCTTCCTTTGTTTTCTACCCTCAGCGTTCTTCTTGTTCTTGTCTTGCAACAATCAACAATGATGTACAATAGTCAACTGTATTTCTGGCCATTGTTTCACATACATTCCTACCGGTTTCTTTATGTGCCGTTACACTGGCTCAGGGAGTTCCTGACATAAACTGTGGTAAAATAATTCCACTGTTTTATGCCACGGTTCTGTCGCCTCAAGCCTCCAGTGCTCTTGAATCTCTTTCATTAAGCCAACAGGATCTTCATTCTCCCCCATTTTCATTGTCATGATCGCACCCATGTATGATGTACTGTACTCTAGGCGCTCTCCATGCATCTGCTCTACAGTTGTTAAATGACGCTATGTCATGTATTGTGTTTTGTGCCATTATACTCACCTAACCTGCTCATTTCAAAATGTCGTAAGCTCTCTGTTTTAGGATGGCTTCTAGAAGTCTTTTTACGTCACCCACTGCTGACGTCATTCCCGCTCTCATTCTTTCTAACTCATGAATTCATTTTCCTGCACCCACAGTCAAACTAGGCAATTTACATTTCAGGTTGTCTTTATCCATTTGTGGCCATGGTATATATTGTGGTTGCACCTCTCCCCTTTCTCTAATAATGGAAATTGTGCATACCCTCGCCCCATATCATTCCCAACTACACTTCTTTTTTTTTTAGGTTTCCACCCATCTGGCTTCATCCTGGTAGGGACATTAATCTGCTCACATATGGGGGGGATATATCCCTGCACTGCGTGATCGTGCTGGTGGTCATTCAGAATATGGTGTCGTTTCTGGTGTTTTTTCTTTAGGGTCTTCTAAATCTGACAATTTTACCTTTTTTTCTATGCTTCGATCTATCGAAAAACAACATTCCTCGTTATCAAGAGCCAACCCACTTAAGGACAGTACTCTATGCTTGTCTGACATTATGTCACCCAATCTATTTCCTGATCCTTCTGGTAGAGATCCTTCGATATTCCCTTTCTCTTTGCAACCATTCTTATCCCTCATTTGCCTATATAGAGCCCCAATCTTTTTCCCTATGCCTTCTGACTCATGCTCATTGGCCCTTGTCTGTATTCTCAGTATTCCCTGCAGCTCCCTATGAGCCTGATGTGATCCACTCTCTTCTTCCCACTTTTTCGTGCTTCAACTGGTACCATGCATCTGTTATTTATTTATTTTAATTTTATAAGCGCCACACACCCATCGGCCTCAGGGCGCACAACAAAATAATGTATCTGTTTTAACAAGATACTCTATTTCATCATCTTTTTGTTCCTTGCTCCTTCTCATTTCTTCTTCCCTTTACCTTCTTTGCAGCCTATGTTGTTTCAATTTCTGGGTTTCTATTTCCTTGCCTTTCTTCTCCTCTATTCCCTCTTTTTCTTTCTTTTGTTTCTCATAACTTCTTCGCTCTTCCTTTTGCTTCCTCTCTTTTTCCTTCTCCTCTGTATATGCTCTTTCTTGTTCATTTTCTTTCTCTTCCCATTCTTTTCTTTCTTCCCTCTCTCTAACACCATTGAGGACCTGTCCATCTAACTTGAGTAGTATCTGTCCTCCCATCCATTAATTATGTACTACGATCCCTTCCCTGGCTCTGTCCTTCCCCTCTTTTTGTCTCTTAGCTTCCTCCTATTTTTCTATCCGTCTACTTCTTCGTTCATCATGCTCTTTGTATTCATTGTGTGCTGATACATTTTTTTCGTTCCTTAATCTTGCTTTCTTCCATGCTGACTTCATTATTGTAATAATAACACATCCAATAGGGGAGCCCCTTGTGGGCATGCGTGGTTGGGGTCAATATACTGTAATAAACAAAGAAAATGTCCATGCTGCAAACAACTCAATTAATTGTGCAAATTACAACTATTTAGGAAGGGTCATATTGTGCAAAGAGTCACGACGAGTATCTCAAATATTCAAAGTCAAATTTTATATGCAGTAAAAAATACATATGTTATTATCATACAGACAAAAGACAAAAAAGTATATTTGCACGAACCGGGAGCTAAACCAAATTCTTAGCAACACAATGACAAATTCAAAATAGAATAATGCCACATAATGAAAAGGAAGAAGGAACAAAAGGGGATAAAAGATGTACAAGTAATGCATTCATTCTTTATAATCCGAGTTGTGGGGTACTCCTAGGTATTATTAATAATATCCTTAGTTCAGCATGATGAATTGATATTCATGCGCTATGTAGTCATCATGGCCGCTTTACTCACGTTATAGTTTCAACTGTAGTTTCTACATTCACTGAGTTTAATCTCACTCATCTTCTCAGCATAGATAATGTCTTCATGGTTTAATCTCACTCATTTACTCATAATCTCGCTCATTTTCTCAGCATAGATAATTTCTTCATGATTTAATCTCACTCATCTTCTCAGCATAGATAATTTCTTCATGATTTAATCTCACTCATTTTCTCAGCATAGATAATTTCTTTATGGTTTAATCTCACTAATTTTCTCATCATAGATAATTTCTTCATGATTTAATCTCACTCATTTTCTCATAATCTCGCTCATTTTCTCAGCATAGATAACTTCTTCATGATTTAATCTCACTCATCTTCTCATAATCTCGCTCATTTTCTCAGCATAGACAACTTCTTCATGATTTAATCTCACTCATCTTCTCAGCATAGATAATTTCTTCATGGTTTACTCTCACTCATTTACTCAGCATAGATAATTTCTTCATGGTTTAATCTCACTCATTTACTCAGCATAGATAATTTCTTCATGGTTTACTCTCACTCATTTACTCAGCATAGATAATTTCTTCATGATTTAATCTCACTCAGCTTCTCAGCATAGATAATTTCTTTATGGTTTAATCTCACTAATTTTCTCAGCATAAATAATTTCTTCATGGTTTAATCTCACTCATTTACTCAGCATAGATCATTTCTTCATGATTTAATCTCAATCATCTTCTCAGCATAGATAATTTCTTCATGATTTAATCTCACTCATTTTCTCAGCATAGATAATTTCTTCATGATTTAATGTCACTCATCTTCTCAGTTCATGATTGATATTCATGCTCTATCTAGCTTTGGTTTGTCTCTGAGGTAGTTATAACATTTTCATCATGGCCGCTTTACTCACGTTATAATTTCTACTGCAGGAAGTTTCTATATATCTTATCTACCTTGCGTTTCTGTGTATGTACATTCGCTGACTTTAATCGCACTGATCTTCTCAGCATAGATAATTTCTTCATCTCTTTTATACTTGATTACTTTGTTACTTCCATTACACCTTATATCGTAGATCTGTATATTGTTTCTGTGCGTCCTTGTGTCTTCACTTTGTGACATCACTTTACTCGTGTCAGTTTGCACGTACAGCTCTTCTATGTCCATTGGTGTGCGCCGACATCCTTCCACCACGCCAGTGCGGGGGTAATTCGATATGACTGTCCGAGTGCATAACAACTCTCATATCTTCGGTGCAGTATTGGGATAATACCTGGTGCCATGCACAGAGTTTTCCTGCTATTCTTCCAGTATGACAGAGGTGAGGGGGCGGGCACTAGAGATTGCGTCATCTGCTTCTCTACATGGTAGTTACAGCCATCATCAAGAACAGTCAGTCATCTGGCCCTTTTCCCCTAGCCCCTTGTGGTGCTTGGTGGGCTGGCCTATGGCCAGCCACTTTGTGCAAAGATATTACGGCTTTGTTCTGCCTCTGATTCTCCCTCTTGCTGCTTTGTTCCTTCACCTTGGCAGTGGCAGTTCTGCTGGGAGATCTCCCACTGATTTCTGCAGCTTTTGACATTTTTAAAGCCCTCACCAGGCAAAACATGCTGTGCACAGAGGCTTGGGCACATCTCAGTTTGGACGTTGTGCCTCTGGAAGTCCCATTGGGGCTTCTTAAAGACCCCTGCTGACTCCCCACATCTGCTGTGTCGAGCCCTCCACACGGGAACCATTTTCTGGGCTGTTTTACTGCCACCACCGCCCATTTCTCTCCAGGATCTTCCACTTAGTTGTGAGTTGCTGGTGGTGTCCAGAAGTGGGTTGAGGCCTCAGCACCCCACCAGTCCTGCAGTTTATGACATCTGAAGGGGCCCAAGCTGTTGTTCCTGTCCTGGGATCATTTACTTTAGATTTTGTCCACCGAGTTGCCGGGACGCATCTTTGCGGGTTCCCACGTCTATCTGGAGTCTTCCTGTCTTGAAGGTCGACATTGTAGGAAGAGCCTTTGTTCCTTTCCTGAGTCGCTGAGATTGTCGCTGGCTCATGGTGCAATCCCCTGGAACCTACAGCCTGGAAATCCCAACTGTGGAATTGAGCCCCGTATTTACCAGGTTGTTTTATGCTGCTGGACCTGTTTTGACCGAATCGGTTGATGTGGGTGCCTACCTTCGGGAACTGCCGGTCCGATCGTTTGTGATACCCATCCACAGGGGTTCTTCTGGTCCAGAGTTGTGATTCTCTGGAGGCCAGTCTATACCGCATTCCCATACTCTTGTATTGGGGGTCCTCCTGCTCAGCTGCATCTTTCTCTGGGACGCTTGGTCCATCCTTCCATCTCTAGAACACTTTCTTCGGATCCCCTCAGACCTTCCCTGGGGTTAATTGCCATGGAACCCGCTATGGTGGGGTAGGTCTGATTTACCTAAGTGGAGGGCCGAATGACTCTTCTGACATTCTTTGTTAAGGAACTTTGAACCTGCTCCGGAACTCTGTAAAATGTACTATGGGGTACTTCCTTGCCTCTGGAATACTTTTGCAACTTCTGTAAGGGGTCCAGCAAGCTCTGAACTAAGTATTATAATTTTGATAATTACCTTGTTTAAATCTGTATTTAAAGTTAGACTCTGCAATCCTCCAGTGGGACTGCATATTTAACATTGTGACTAATCTTGGAAACACTTTCAATATTTTTCCACAAAATGTATGATAAAGGTAACAATTTCTTTTTTTTGTTTAATATTTATTTTTATATTTATTAGGTTTTACAACAAAATACATTTTCAATACACATGGGTTATATATAGGTAACTATTGCTAAATGTTCTAGTAATTTTTTAGTCTTTGGCTTTGGTTTAGAAGGCTACATTTTAGAATCATGTAGCATTTGCATTTTTTTAATATTATGATCTAGAGGATCCAAAGACATGTGGAGTATTGTAATAGGCCTCAGAGGTGTAAAGCAGATTTTTCCTCATTGGCAAAATTGTCTGTTTACCATTTATCCGTCCCCCAACTATATGCCGTGAGCTCTCAGCATCAGGTCTGGGGCCTTCCACATATACCAGGGCCGGGTCGTGTCTTAAGGTCATTGTGCAGAATTGGGAGGGTCCACAGAGGACCTTAGCTGTTTGTTAGGTCTTTGTGTTGCCTTATTCTCCTGACGCCTCCCAGTTATTTTATGTTGGATGCCCACCACTGGAGTTAGGAGGGTCCTTTATAGACATTGCTGTTTTTATAATATGCTGGAATTATTGTTAATACTGTGTTTTATACCCTACGTATTTATTTTTACCTGATAGAGTTATATGTGTCACTTAAATAGAGTATATATTTTTCAGTATATCTTTGTGGTGTTTATTCTAAAGATGAGTGTGTGTGTGTGTATTAACTGTGCTTTTGTGTGGGCCTACTAGTCATACTTGAGAGTTAAGCCTTGTTGCTTGGCCCCCGTTACCTACCTTAAAAGCGGTTTGCCTTCCCTTTCTTTCAGGTGTTAGCCACCCCTTAGGGTTGGTGGTTCTAATGCCCTCACAATGGGTGGTACAAAAACTGCCCAAAAAGATGCCCTTCTAGGGACACCTCGTGTTAAAAAAACCAAGTATATCATGGCACTGGTGGACCTACCATCAGTAAATTGCCAGAATACACATGGACTGGGACTGGAGGAAGACCCCCCAAGTGTAAATATAACACACATTGACAACATATCTACATCTCGCACTGGTACTGGAACTCGGGAAGAACCCGTCCGTGCTGGTTTCTTCCAGCCCTTTCCAGGACTGCCTCTGATCTGAAAACCCCATTAAAAAAATGTACGCCTTATTAGAAAAGATACAGTTATGAATCTAAGGAGGAGAAATCCCTCCCGACCCCTAGCCTGAATAATCCGGCTTGCAGACCTAGCGCCTTCATGTTCCGAAGCTTAGGGCCTTTCGGTAGGTAGCCCACAGCTGTGCGTGGCTCTGTTGGTATTTCTTTGGCACAGACCCCCATCGTCGTGGAGCGGGCAGGAGCCCCATCATCGTGGAGCGGGCAGGAGCCCCCCACCACCGTCCTGGACCTCAACAAAGACGACTCGACTGGGCCGAAACCCTCGGATCTCACGGCGGCGTTGATCCCCTCACAGGATCTAAAGCAGATCCCAGCTGCCCCTGCATTTGGCCAATCTGCCCCCCCTGGGCACCCCACCTCAACAAAGGAGTCCCTGCAGCCTCTACAACCCCCAGGTCCGCTCGCGCCGACTTTTTCAAAAACAAAATGTCGGGCGCGATGCGGCCCGAAAGCGAGGCTGGGCGTCCCACGTTGCTAAGCAACGTTGCGTAGGCTGCATTTCAGCCTAAACATCCGCCGGCAGGCGGAAGCCGGCGGCCACCTAAGGCCAACATAAGGCTGCTTGCCCTGTTTGCCCCCACAGACCCCCATCGTCGTGGAGCGGGCAGGAGACCCCCACCACCGTCCTGGACCTCAACAAAGACGACTCGACTGGGCCGAAACCCTCGGATCTCACGGCGGCGTTGATCCCCTCACAGGATCTAAAGCAGATCCCAGCTGCCCCTGCATTTGGCCAATCTGCCCCCCTGGGCACCCCACCTCAACAAAGGAGTCCCCGCAGCCTCTACAACCCCCAGGTCCGCTCGCGCCGACTTTTTCAAAAACAAAATGTCGGGCGCGATGCGGCCCGAAAGCGAGGCTGGGCGTCCCACGTTGCTAAGCAACGTTGCGTAGGCTGCATTTAAGCCTAAACATCCGCCGGCAGGCGGAAGCCGGCGGCCACCTAAGGCCAACATAAGGCTGCTTGCCCTGTTTGCCCCTGTTCGCTCCGGAAGCATACTAATGGACCCCTGATTTTCATCATAAAGGTCGCGCTGCACAATCGCCTCACTAGGGGAACTTTTTTCTTTTTATGCTCTGTACGTGGGTGATCGACAGTATACTGGACCGTAAACTACGTGAGTACAATCACTGGTTGTTCATTTGCTACGCTATGCAAGTTGCAGCAGTGCCTTTCCTGCTACCCTGACAGATTTCGAATCTAGCTGACACCATATCTGGCATTTGAGTTCACTTAGCTTTTTATCTGAGTTCCTATGATGTCCTTGCATGAGCTGCCTACTTGCTCAAGCACCCCCGTTTGAAACTGACCTCACAATCTCGCTAGTACGCCACCACTCGTGGGCATGCGAACTGCATTTCTGTTATCGTGACACTTCAAATTGAACTGTTCATCCAAATGCATTACGTGCTGTGCCCCATGGTCTGGCTCAGACACCCATTTGTCCTATGCTGTGCCCTATAATTGCTACGTGACCCATGCTGAGCCCTGTGTTGTGCCCTATGGTCGCCATTAGACCACATTTAACCTATGCTGAGCCCTGTGTTGTGCCCTATGGTCGCCATTAGACCACATTTAACCTATGCTGAGCCCTGTGTTGTGCCCTATGGTCGCCATTAGACCACATTTAACCTATGCTGAGCCCTGTGTTGTGCCCTATGGTCGCCATTAGACCACATTTAACCTATGCTGAGCCCTGTGTTGTGCCCTATGGTCGCCATTAGACCACATTTAACCTATGCTGAGCCCTGTGTTGTGCCCTATGGTCGCCATTAGACCACATTTAACCTATGCTGAGCCCTGTGTTGTGCCCTATGGTCGCCATTAGACCACATTTAACCTATGCTGAGCCCTGTGTTGTGCCCTTTGGTCGCCATTAGACCACATTTAACCTATGCTGAGCCCCGCGTTGTGCCCTGTGGTCCCCACTAGACCTCACCTGACCCATGCTGAGCCCTGTGTTGTGCCCTATGGTCGCCATTAGACCACATTTAACCTATGCTGAGCCCTGTGTTGTGCCCTATGGTCGCCATTAGACCACATTTAACCTATGCTGAGCCCTGTGTTGTGCCCTATGGTCGCCATTAGACCACATTTAACCTATGCTGAGCCCTGTGCTGCGCCCTATGGTCGCCATTAGACAGCACTCTCCTGCCATTGGAACTGGAAGGATGCCACACCTAGCATTAGCCCTCTGTATTATGGCTACAGTCACACAATCGGTCCTCAGCAGTCACGACCACATTATTCAGTCACCAATACCTACTTCAAACTTAAGCCAACTCACTACTAACGCTATGCAACCCAAGCTCTCCACATTCTGCAAGGCCCAAGAAACAATACTTCATGCCTCCCTACCTTGTACCACGTCCAATAGAAACAACAGACTCTGCGCAAGACTAGCCAAATTACATGAACCATTGAGAAGAGCCCTTCCGGCCTCCAACCTCAAAACCAATTACAAACCTAGCTCACGAATGCCTAGCCAGTCCAAATGGCCTACTCAAACATCTACCTTGAATGTGAACACCCTCCAGCTTAATAACCTCCATCCTAAAGTTTGCACCACCATAGACAAACCCATCAGAGCTAACAAAACTCCCGAGGACCCCCCTCTCAAGGGAGCGCTCCTTAATGCTAGATCACTAGTCGCTCACGCTACGGATATTGCCGACTTAATCACGGAAGGGAACCTGGATTTTCTCGCAATCACGGAAACGTGGCTCCATAATGCAGCAGGACCTACCCTCATGTTAGCTGTCCCTGACGACTACACCATTATCAGACAAGACCGTGATAATACAAGTGGAGGCGGCATCGCTATCATCTCTAAAACGGCTCTTGGTCTCAGACTAGCCCCCACCCAGCCTCTACAATCATGCGAAACCCTCACTGCCAAAATGCAGATAAACGAGTCACAATCTATTACCATACACCTTATATACAGACCACCCGGCCCTCTTGGTACCTTCGAGGAAGACTTGCATAATATAATTATGAACAACCTGAAACCTACCACGCAACTACTTATATTAGGTGACTTCAACTTAGGATTCAACGACCAAACAGACAAAAATGCCACTGAAATAGCTAATACGATCAAAGCACTAGGCCTTACTCAAAAAGTCTCTACACCCACCCACCTTAAAGGGAGAATATTGGACTGGATAGCGGACCTTAACTGCTCTGCCACTATCACATCCATCCTGCCTTTAGCATGGACAGACCATTCTCTGATCTCCTTTCTCTTATCCACTGTCAGACCCACTTCACTGGCCCGACCACGAGCGCCACCATGCCCAACCAGAATTAATAAAAGTATCACGGTAGAAAAAATCATCCCCGCCATACTGCCTACTCTCAACGCACTGTCTGATAATCTCGACCCCAGCAGCCTAGTTCAGGAATTTAACAATATTATGCTTACCACTTTGGATAAAATTGCTCCTATCAAACTCAGACCGAGCAAACCCATAACCCACCTAAACAAGTGGTTCACCCCACAACTCAAAGACCTTCGCACCTTAAAAAACAAAAGTGAAACAAACTGGAGACTATGCCCCTCTAGTGAGAATAAAGCCAAATTAACTGCACTTTCCTCACTTTACAAAAAGGAAATCTGCCAAGCAAAACGCGACTCATACGACCAACGCATTGCTAGCTCAAACTCAAGCATGAAAGAACTCTTCTGCGTACTCAAAGAACTAGAGTCCCCTATTGCTACCCCGGACGTCTGCACCAAGGACAAATCCTGGTGCACAGACATACAACAAGCCTTAGCGCATAAAATCGATACACTTCAGAATAAAATTCAACTAAAAAAGAAGGCTCTAAACCTACAGCAATCGCCTAACACTCTCCTGCCCAATGAGCCACCACCGGCACATAATGCCACATTCCACTTCTCTAAAATGTCCATCCTAGAGGTAGAAAAAATTATCCTATCGTTAAAGCCCTCAAACTGTAAAGGGGATATCTGCCCTGCACAGCTAATAAAAGACGCTGCTAGAGAACTCTCCCCATTTATAACCAAACTGATAAATGCCTCTTTTGCTACAGGTACTATACCTGCCAACCTCAAGCAATCCTGGGTGCTACCACTCCTCAAGAAACAGACACTTGATCCCCTCATTCCTACAAACTACCGACCTATTACCACGGTCCCATTTTTACTAAAAATACTGGATAAAGCCGCCTACATTCAAATTCAGAAGCATTTAGAATTGCACAAACTCCTGGGGAACAGACAATCTGGCTTCCGTCCACTGCACGGAACTGAGACTGCCTTAATTGACCTTAAGTACCAGATAGACGAGCTGAGAGACAAAGGAAGGACAGTACTCCTGCTCCTACTCGACCTCTCCGCTGCATTCGACCTAGTCAACCACAAGGTCCTATGTCGGCACCTTGACTCTGCAGCTCACTTCTCCACGGACGCTATCAAGTGGATCGAGTCCTTCTTGAGTGAGAGGACCATGAGAGTCTTCTCCTCCTCAGCATCTGCCGAGCCTACACCCATCCTATGCGGCGTTCCGCAAGGATCCTGCATCTCGCCCACCCTCTACAACATCTTCACTAAGCCACTGTTCGACGATCTGGACCAGCTGGGTGTCACCTACACTAACTATGCAGATGATACTCAGATTCTCCTACCACTTTCTGGGGATTACGGTACGGACACGGGCCTAGTGAACAAAGTTTACCTTATCATCCAAGCGTGGATGGCCACACACGGCCTATGCTTGAACGATGATAAGACTGAACTAATAATACTGGGTTCGCAGGCCAATATTAAAAAACTAGGTCAAGAATACTCATCTTTCAATATTGACGGCAACACCATTAAAGTCTCCAAACAGGTCAAATCCCTTACCTCGTCTACGGCTTACACATGCAAACTTCTTAGAGCTGGTAAACCGTTCCTCTCTGACTATAGCTGTCTGATCCTGGCTAGAGCCCTTATACTCTCTAGAATCGACTATTGCAATGCCCTCTACATTGGGGCTAACAAATCCACCACTAATGAGCTCCAAACGCTACAGAATAATGCCTTAAGAGCAGCCCTTGGCATAAATAAGAAAACCCACATCTCTGCCTTGAGACATCAACACAAATGGCTCTCCACATCCAATAAAATACTTCTAAAAACACTCTCTCTGACACACAAAGCCTTGAACAACGCGGCCCCCAGTTACCTTATAGACAAACTTCAGAGAAGAACTTCTCTCAGACCCACTAGAACGGGGAACACTAACTGCCTAATATCCCCAAATACAAACTTACTACCATCGGGGGCAACAGCTTCACTGTTAAGGCAGCCAGAAGCTGGAACTCACTGCCCCAGGAGTTGAGAGCTGACCAACCATATCCACTTTTCAGGAAAAACTTAATAAAGCATATCACTGCCACCAATCCTTAGCTCCCCATCACCCTCTCCATGAGGACACTATCCTGCAATCAAGAAACAGTATATCTTGCTATACTATTTCTTTATGTAAATACTGCAGCCCATGCATTTGTAACCATATAAGTTTTATATCCTAGTGTTTGCACCCTTGCTCCAGCCCTATTGCTCATATTGTATATATCCTGTCTGTAACCTGTGTATACGTAATCATGTAAGCCTTGCATTTCCTTGTCATTGCGCCCTTTTACTTACGAGTCTGGTGCGCTTAACAAATGAATAAACAAACAAACCGTGAAGAAACCGAGCTCTGCGCAGTGAAGCCACACAGAACTGGGCTCCATCATGTGGGTACCATTAGCAGGATCGACTGCCAAGGATGCACTTGGAGGACATGGGTGGAGGGTACACAGAGGCTCACATGCAGGGGACGCAGGTGAGGGAGTGTAAGGTGCACCAGGACGTGTTGGCTTGTGGGTGGATTCACAGCTGTGTCATTCCTGTGAGTTTCACATGATCTGCCCTGTCCCATCTGTACCGCTGAGGCCCTGTGACTGCACCTGTGAGTTCCTCCCTTCTGCTATGAGGGACGAAGCAAAGTGCGCGCCATTTCAATTCCCAATCATTCCAAATTAACCGCCCTGAATTGCCTATTTCTTCCACACCCACCTAGGAAGCACCAGTGTCCACAGTAGCGTCCAGGGTAGCTGCATCGTACTCAACCTCTTCCCCAAACCCACAGGGCCGCTGCTCATCATGGCCTTGGCTAGACACAGTCCGTTGCTCTGCATTACTCACCTCTCTCAAATGTGTGAGCAGTCAATCCATCCTTTAAGCCATTTCAGCTCTGGGTGGCATGTCGTTGGCATCATCAGCTCATTGGCAGAAAGACTGAACCCCAGCAGTTCACTTCTCTGCATGCACCCCAGCCTACTTGACAGTGAAATGGCACTCGACCCACACCGTCTCTTTTTTGCCACTTCTTCAAGGACCTCCTGCATTAGAAGGATGGATTAATGAGCAGCCAACTTGTATATGCTCTTCTGTCATATTCACATAACAACTATACTTACTGGACTGGCAGTTTCCCAACCCCGTTAGCTCCCCTTACCACATGGCCAGCTACCCCAATTCCTGTCTCACACATCCTGTCATTAGGTCCTAACCCCTGTAGGACATTCCCCAATACCCATAACAACTTCCAATACACAAGAGGCAAGGCCTTCACCTGCCACTTCACTGGTCATCTTTTGCCCCCTCACCAAGAAAAAGCCCAGTCCCCACTCCTAGACAGCACCATCTCATACCCCTTCCCAACTGGCTGGTTTTTGGTCTTGCCAAACCAAAGCAGCTACCCCTCACCTTGGATCGAATAACAGGGCCCCTTTGCTCCCCAAAGATTTAAAACCCTCAAAGCCCTAAAGAACATCAGCATGTAAGCTGCCCCCAGGAAAACCGCATTCCACCCAGAATGACCAACGAGCCCTAGCCATGCCAGCAACCTCTGTGGTGCTTGGAAGTACGTCTGAATTTCAAACCCCTCTCCCTCGTCCACACTTCCAGCATTCTCCTCCCTTCATTCTCGCAAAGGGTGGGAATTCCTGTGTCATTTCTCACAAAGGTTGAACTCTGCCAGCTTGCCAGAAAATGTCATGGGGGAAAGCATTCTGTCAATGAAATGCTGCACATGGATTAACAAAATGTGACCACTCTCATACTCAAGGCGATGCACTGGCTACCCCTTCAAGCACACATCATTCTCAAGACTGTCTTCATCACCTACACAACAGTCACGGCCAAAACACCACTCGAGTTGGCCGAGAAACTCCCCATCTCTGGAGGCCAAAAAACCCCCAAAAGCCACAACCTCGCCAGGATGGAAACAAAGCACTGAGAGAGGGAGAAAAAGAATAAACAGGCCCTTCTCTGCTGCTGGTCTATTCTCTGGCACTAGTTGCCAGTGCATATAAGACTGGCTTCTTCCTCTTCCATCGCACTCTACAGAAAGGACATGAAGATTCTGCTCCTCAAAGACCATCTCGCCAATCACTAACTGCACCGCCGAACCTGTATTGACCAGCTTTGTAGCTCCCCAGCTCAGCCTATCCACCCCAGCTCCTCGTCCACCCCTACACCCTTATGTGAAACCCCTTGGATGTGTCCCCTATGCACTACAAACCATTCCTGCCCCTCCAAATTCATGCTATAAACATCCCATACATACCCACATACAAGGAGACCCAGAAACTCCAGAAACAAAGGTATCCTATGCCCTGATAGATAAGAGCGCATGTGTGTCAGCCAGACATCTGTAACCCCACCCTGGCACATGGAATCTGGCTCCCACTGTGCTGAAGGTTTGCTTGTACACCACCACTAATCACAATGAGCTGGTAGTTTGCTTGTTCACCACTGATCCCAAAGTGCTGGTCGTTTTCTTGTTCACCACTGATCCCAATATGCTGGTTGTTTGCTTGTACACCACTAATCCCAATTAACTGGTAGTTTGCTTGTTCACCACTGATCCCAATGTGCTTGTTGTTTGCTTGTTCACCACTAATCCCAATGTGCCGGTAGTTTGCTAGTTCACCTCTCATCCCAATGTGCTGGTAGTTTGCTTGTTCACCACTGATCCGAATGTGCTGGTGGTTTGCTTGTTCACCACTGATCCGAATGTGCTTGTGGTTTGCTTGTTCACCACTCATCTCAATGTGCTGGTAGTTTGCTTGTTCACCACTCATCCCAATGTGCTGGTGGTTTGCTTGTTCACCACTCATCCCAATGTTCTGGTGGTTTGCTTGTTCACCACTCATCCCAATGTGCTGGTGGTTTGCTTGTTCACCACTGATACCAATGTGCTAGTAGTTTTCTCATTCACCACTGGTCCCAATGTACCGGTAGTTTGCTTGTTCACAACTGCTCCCAATGTGCCAGTGGCTTGCTTGTCCACTTGCATTTTGTGTCAGTTGAACACCGTCCCTGACTTGATAATATAGAGACATTCAATACAGCTATTTATGCCCTCAACAGTTGTCTTAGTTTGGCACTCACCTGTTGTGAGAAAAGCTCTGTAAAGTCTTCTCCACCAGCCCTGCCACAGCTAGAGCCAGTGACATAACTTAGCCATGGTGTACTGATTTCAGGAAGAAGGCCCATGGTGGGATCCCCAATATTCTCAGTGCAGGCATCAGAGGATAGTGCAGATCCCTGTTAGAGACCTTTTTGTGCCGTCATTTCCCTGGAGGGGTCATCTCCCCACATACCTTGGCTGGGGATTCTAGAGGTGAACAGTTGTACTGCAGCTGGTGTCTGCACTCTCTGAATCCTTCTGCCAGTCAATGTGTCACGAGCAATGCTGTGAATTGAATCTCTTTCCTGGTAATCTGTCCTAATGTATACTGTCCAGCCCATTGACAGGAGGACTGCATCCGGGGGTCTTACTGATTATCCAGAGGAATCCAGGTCCCCTTCCCAGCGCTGCATCCATGATGCAGGGACCTGTCACCCAGTGCAAGTGGGGAAGGGGGGGGGGTTCATACCATCTACAGGAAGGGGCCCCCAGAAACAACATCTTTAAAAAAGATGCTAGTCTGGATCTCTATTGCAATTGTAAGGAAAATAAGAGTAATCTTTTGCCTGATCAGTCATCTTCTTCTCCCCACCTCCTTATCTATCTGCCCCTCCCCCTCACCCTCTGTCCATCTCCCCCTTTCTCTGATATGCTATGATATGATAGGTTATTTATAACTGTTTAATACCCAAAGGTATTTAAGCGCGGACCCGGGGATCGTACCTGTGTCGCTCTGTGTCATCTTGCTTCAAAGACGACCACGTTGCCTCTGAGCTATCCTCCCGGAGTCTCTCCTCTCTCCCTCCCTCTTTCTCTCGCTTGCTCTCCCTCTCTCTGTTGCTTCACCTCTATGTTCCTCACTGTCTTCATGGCAATGGCCCTCCCTCATTCTGTCATGTTCTCGAGTCTGGCCTGCCACCTACTGCAGCTCCACCCCCACCGCACACCGTATCTTTCAATTGCACAGGATCGGGCACAATGTTTCGTAACCCTGTCCATGATGTAAAGGCACCTGGGGGACATTCACTGGCCCTGACCTTCCAACTCTCCATCGAAACACTTTAGCAAATCTTTTCCAGAGGGCTATGGGTGGTAGCGCTGTGTTACAGAGATACTGGTTGATTACATGAAGCGTCCACTGAGGACCCATCCGCTTTCCACTGCATTGAGGAGTAATCAATTGTTTTTACATTTTTGTTCTAGAATCTACAGCCCCCCCCTTCCCAGGTAAGTGTCTTTGTTGTAATACTGCGCAGACTTGGTATCACCTACTGTAATCATGACTTTTCTATGAATTCTCCTTAATCATTGTGCTAGACTGTGCACTCCATTGTGCCAATCGGCACTTGGCGAAGCTCATAGTCAATGTTTGGATCATTTGTGTCACCATCTTTAACGGAGTGAGTCTGTCACACTGCACAATGCCATACTGAAGGGGCAGCATCTGTACAATGTAAGGACCAGAAGATGGCAAGAACAATGTTTCAGTCAGACACCGGATACCAGGCGCCATGTCTTCTAGAAGGGCGTGAATATCATTACAGTGAGCCATAGCAGACCTGGAGTTCCGCTGTCTGAACTGGTAAATCAGGTTCCATGGAGAGTAGCCTTCTGAAACCAGGAGACCACGTAGAACCTGAGGGAGCCAAGGCCGTCACCAGACCTGGAGTTCCACTGTCTGAACTGGGAAATCAGGTTCCAGGGAGAGTAGCCTTCTGAAACCAGGAGACCACGTAGAACCTGAGGGAGCCAAGGCCGTCACCACACCTGGAGTTCCACTGTCTGAACTGGGAAATCAGGTTCCAGGGAGAGTAGCCTTCTGAAACCAGAAGACCACTTAGAACCTGAGGGAGCCAAAGCCGTCACCAGACCTGGAGTTCCGCTGTCTGAACTGGTAAATCAGGTTCCAGGGAGAGTAGCCTTCTGAAACCAGGACCTTGCGTTCCGCTGTCTGAACTGGGAAATCAGGTTCCAGGGAGAGTAGCCTTCTGAAACCAGAAGACCACGTAGAACCTGAGGGAGCCAAGGCCGTCACCAGACCTGGAGTTCCGCTGTCTGAACTGGTAAATCAGGTTCCAGGGAGAGTAGCCTTCTGAAACCATGAGGCCACGTAGAACCTGAGGGAGCCAAGGCCGTCACCAGACCTGGAGTTCCACTGTCTGAACTGGGAAATCAGGTTCTAGGGAGAGTAGCCTTCTGAAACCAGAAGACCACGTAGAACCTGAGGGAGCCAAGGCCGTCACCAGACCTGGAGTTCCGCTGTCTGAACTGGGAAATCAGGTTCTAGGGAGAGTAGTCTTCTGAAACCAGAAGACCACGTAGAACCTGAGGGAGCCAAGGCCGTCACCAGACCTGGAGTTCCGCTGTCTGAACTGGGAAATCAGGTTCTAGGGAGAGTAGCCTTCTGAAACCAGGAGGCCACGTAGAACCTGAGGGAGCCAAGGCCGTCACCAGAGTTGGAGTTCCGCTGTCTGAACTGGGAAATCAGGTTATAGGGAGAGTAGCCTTCTGAAACCAGGAGGCCACGTAGAACCTGAGGGAGCCAAGACCGTCACCAGACCTGGAGTTCCGCTGTCTGAACTGGGAAATCGGGTTCCAGGAGAGTAGCCTTCTGAAACCAGGAGGCCACGTAGAACCTGAGTGAGCCAAGGCCGCCACCAGACCTGGAGTACCGTGGTCTGAATTGGGAAATCAGGTTCTAGGGAGAGTAGTCTTCTGAAACCAGGAGACCACGTAGAACCTGATGGAGCCAAGGCCGTCACCAGACCTGGAGTTCCGCTGTCTGAACTGGGAAATCAAGTTCTAGGGAGAGGAGCCTTCTGAAACCAGGAGGCCACGTAGAACCTAAAGGAGCCAAGGCCATCACCAGACCTGGAGTTCCGCTGTCTGAACTGGGAAATCAGGTTTCAGGGAGAGTAGCCTTCTGTAACCAGGAGACCACGCAGAACCCGAGGGAGCCAAGGACGTCACCAGACCTGGAGTTCCGCTGTCTGAACTGGGAAATCAGGTTCTAGGGAGAGTAGCCTTCTGAAACCATTAGGCCATGTAGAACCTGAGGGAGCCAAGGCTGCCAACAGACCTGGAGTTCTAGGGAGAGTAGCCTTCTGAAACCAGGAGGCCACGTAGAACCTGAGGGAGCCAAGGCCGCCACCAGACCTGGAGTTGCACTGTCTGAACTGGGAAATCAGGTTCTAGGGAGAGTAGCCTTCTGAAACCAGTAGGCCATGTAGAACCTGAGGGAGCCAACGCCGCCACCAGACCTGGAGTTCTAGGGAGAGTAGCCTTCTGAAACCAGGAGGCCACGTAGAACCTGAGGGAGCCAAGGCCGCCACCAGACCTGGAGTTCTAGGGAGACTAGCCTTTTGAAACCAGCAGGCCATGTAGAACCTGAGGGAGCCAAGGCCACCACCAGACCTGGAGTTCCGCTGTCTGAACTGGGAAATCATGTTCTAGGGAGAGTAGCCTTCTGAAACCAGTAGGCCATGTAGAACCTGAGAGAGCCAAGGCTGCCACCAGACCTGGAGTTCTAGGGAGAGTAGCCTTCTGAAACCAGGAGGCCACGTAGAACCTGAGGGAGCCAAGGCCATCACCACACCTGGAGTTCTAGGGAGAGTAGCCTTCTGAAACCAGGAGGCCACGTAGAACCTGAGGGAGCCAAGGCCGCCACCAGACCTGGAGTTCCGCTGTCTGAACTGGGAAATCAGGTTCTAGGGAGAGTAGCCTTCTGAAACCAGGAGGCCACGTAGAACCTAAAGGTGCCAAGGCCATCACCAGACCTGGTGTTACGCTGTCTGAACTGGGAAATCAGGTTCCAGGGAGAGTAGCCTTCTGAAACCAGGAGGCCACGTAGAACCTGAGGGAGCCAAGGCCGCCACCAGACCTGGAGTTCTAGGGAGAGTAGCCTTCTGAAACCAGGAGGCCACGCAGAACCCGAGGGAGCCAAGGACGTCACCAGACCTGGAGTTCCGCTGTCTGAACTGGGAAATCAGGTTCTAGGGAGAGTAGCCTTCTGAAACCATTAGGCCATGTAGAACCTGAGGGAGCCAAGGCTGCCAACAGACCTGGAGTTCTAGGGAGAGTAGCCTTCTGAAACCAGGAGGCCACGTAGAACCTGAGGGAGCCAAGGCCGCCACCAGACCTGGAGTTGCACTGTCTGAACTGGGAAATCAGGTTCTAGGGAGAGTAGCCTTCTGAAACCAGGAGGCCACGTAGAACCTGAGGGAGCCAAGGCCGTCACCAGACCTGGAGTTCCGCTGTCTGAACTGGGAAATGGGGTTCCAGGGAGAGTAGCCTTCTGAAACCAGGAGGCCACGTAGAACCTAAAGGAGCCAAGGCCATCACCAGACCTGGAGTTCCGCTGTCTGAACTGGGACATCAGGTTCCAGGGAGAGTAGCCTTCTGAAACCAGGAGACCACGCAGAACCCGAGGGAGCCAAGGCCGTCACCAGACCTGGAGTTCCGCTGTCTGAACTGGGAAATCAGGTTCTAGGGAGAGTAGCCTTCTGAAACCAGTAGGCCATGTAGAACCTGAGGGAGCCAACGCCGCCACCAGACCTGGAGTTCTAGGGAGAGTAGCCTTCTGAAACCAGGAGGCCACGTAGAACCTGAGGGAGCCAAGGCCGCCACCGGACCTGGAGTTCTAGAGAAACTAGCCTTTTGAAACCAGGAGGCCATGTAGAACCTGAGGGAGCCAGGGCCACCACCAGACCTGGAGTTCCGCTGTCTGAACTGGGAAATCATGTTCTAGGGAGAGTAGCCTTCTGAAACCAGTAGGCCATGTAGAACCTGAGAGGGCCAAGGCTGCCACCAGACCTGGAGTTCTAGGGAGAGTAGCCTTCTGAAACCAGGAGGCCACGTAGAACCTGAGGGAGCCAAGGCATCACCACACCTGGAGTTCTAGGGAGAGTAGCCTTCTGAAACCAGGAGGCCACGTAGAACCTGAGGGAGCCAAGGCCGCCACCAGACCTGGAGTTCCGCTGTCTGAACTGGGAAATCAGGTTCTAGGGAGAGTAGCCTTCTGAAACCAGGAGGCCACGTAGAACCTAAAGGTGCCAAGGCCATCACCAGACCTGGTGTTCCGCTGTCTGAACTGGGAAATCAGGTTCCAGGGAGAGTAGCCTTCTGAAACCAGGAGGCCACGTAGAACCTGAGGGAGCCAAGGCCGCCACCAGACCTGGAGTTCTAGGGAGAGTAGCCTTCTGAAACCAGGAGGCCAAGTAGAACCGGAGGGAGCCAAGGCCGCCACCAGACCTGGAGTTCCACTGTCTGAACTGGGAAATCAGGTTCTAGGGAGAGTAGCCTTCTGAAACCAGTAGGCCATGTAGAACCTGAGGGAGCCAAGGCCGCCACCAGACCTGGAGTTCTAGGGAGAGTAGCCTTCTGAAACCAGGAGGCCACGTAGAACCTGAGGGAGCCAAGGCCATCACCAGACCTGGAGTTCTAGGGAGAGTAGCCTTCTGAAACCAGGAGGTCATGTAGAACCTGAGGGAGCCAAGGCCGTCACCAGACCTGGAGTTCCTCTGACTGAACTGGGAAATCAGGTTCTAGGGAGAGTAGCCTTCTGAAACCAGTAGGCCATGTAGAACCTGAGGGAGCCAAGGCTGCAACCAGACCTGGAGTTCCGCTGTCTGAACTGGGAAATCGGGTTCTAGGGAGAGTAGCCTTCTGAAACCAGGAGACCACGTAGAACCTGAGGGAGCCAAGGCCGCCACCAGACCTGGAGTTCCGCTTTCTGAACTGGGAAATCAGGTTCTAGGGAGATTAGCCTTCTGAAACCAGGAGACCACGCAGAACCTAAAGGAGCCAAGGCCGCCACCAGACCTGGAGTTGCACTGTCTGAACTGGGAAATCGGGTTACAGGGAGAGTAGCCTTCTGAAACCAGGAGACCAGTTAGAACCTGAGGGAGCCAAGGCCACCACCAGACCTGGAGTTGCGCTGTCTGAACTGGGAAATCAGGTTCCAGGGAGAGTAGCCTTCTGAAACCAGGAGGCCACGTAGTACCTGAGGGAGCAAAGACCACCACCAGACCTGGAGTTCTACGGAGAGGATCCTTCTGAAACCAGGAGGCCACGTAGAACCTGAGAGAGCCAAGGCCGCCACCAGACCTGGAGTTGCGCTGTCTGAACTGGGAAATCAGGTTCCAGGGAGAGTAGCCTTCTGAAACCAGGAGGCCACGTAGAACCTGAGGGAGCCAAGGCCGCCACCAGACCTGGAGTTCTGCTGTCTGAACTGGGAAATCAGGTTCTAGGGAGAGTAGCCTTCTGAAACCAGTAGGCCATGTAGAACCTCATGGAGCCAAGGCCGCCACCAGACCTGGAGTTCTAGGGAGAGTAGCCTTCTGAAACCAGGAGGCCACGTAGAACCTGAGGGAGCCAAGGCCATCACCAGACCTGGAGTTCTAGGGAGAGTAGCCTTCTGAAACCAGGAGGCCACATAGAACCTGAGGGAGCCAAGGCCATCACCAGACCTGGAGTTCCACTGTCTGAACTGGTAAATCAGGTTCTAGGGAGAGTAGCCTTCTGAAACCAGGAGGCCACGTAGAACCTGAGGGAGCCAAGGCCATCACCAGACCTGGAGTTCCACTGTCTGAACTGGTAAATCAGGTTCTAGGGAGAGTAACCTTCTGAAACCAGGAGACCACGTAGAACCTGAGGGAGCCAAGGCTGCCACCAGACCTGGCGTTCTAGGGAGAGTAGCCTTCTGAAACCAGGAGGCCACGTAGAACCTGAGGGAGCCAAGGCCATCACCAGGCCTGGAGTTCCAGGGAGAGTAGCCTTCTGAAACCAGAAGCCCACGTAGAACCTGAGGGAGCCAAGGCCATCACCAGACCTGGAGTTCCAGGGAGAGTAGCCTTCTGAAACCAGGAGGCCACGTAGAACCCGAGGGAGCCAAGACCGCCAGTGCATTATGGGAGTAACTGTGTGCCACAGTGACTTGTAGACGGTGAGGTGGCAGTGCATCTTTATGTTGGCAATATATTTGGCTCCATGTCCATTCTGGTCCCGGATGGGCACTTATGGGCTTCTGCGGGTCCATCCCTCCGGCACAGTTCAAGACCCTCCTCATCGTCCACAAGGCTCTCTTCCTAAATACCTACAGTCTACAGCCCTTCATTCATCTACTTCTAATTCTCTGAGGGTCAGACGCTTCTGCAAGCAGAGAGTGGAGAGAAGATCTCTCTCCTCTGCAGGGGCCTCCCTCTGCAATGGCCTCCCTGCCTCTCTCAGACTTGAGCCAGACCTCCTTAAGTTCTGGGAGCTTCTCAGGACCTTCCTCTTCTTCTCTTCTTTCTCGCTCCCTGTGCCCTGCTAACCTACCCTCCCGCTCTGCCTAGACTGGCTGCTTGGTGCGCTCAGAGTCTTACAGGGCTTCAGGCCCCTCCTTGCCCAGTCCTCCTGCACTTGCCTCCTGACCCTTCTTGCATTGCTGGGCTGGGACTGCACCCCTGTAGTCCCCTGCCTTCTTTGCACTTAAATAAGAGCCCTGCTGCCCTGGTTGCACTTCCCCGCACCCTCTCCCCTACACATCTTGCTAATGCACTTGCATAAACTGAATGTCATAAGGCCTAGTAGGATTGTTTGTCTTCTCTGTCCTCTGTTTCCCCCTCCCTTGTCTTGTTGCCTCTTGAAACACTTGTGTATAGGTGCATTAAAAGTACCAAATCAATCAATCAATCAAGCTGAGGCACAAGAGGATCCGATGGGGCACAGGAGTGGATAGCCTTCATCAGCAGTGCAAGGACCTCCTCAGTGTTGGTATGTCTGATGTGTGAGATAGTGGCAGTGAAGGATGGTAAAGTAGGTGGAGTGAAGAAAGTAGGAGGGGGAAGAGGAGGTTGTGGAGAAATTCCCTGATTTTGGAAGTAAAGTATTCAGCAAGGTCACTAGTTGAAAGAGTAGATTTAATAGTTGTGGTTTTAGGATTAGTAAAGAGTGGGTTTAGGGCTCCTTGGAGTTGGCAAGGATGGTTGGAGTGCATGGCAAATGGAGACAAGTAGACATCTCGTTTAGCACTTTCAAGAGAAGACTTGATAGAGTCAAAGACAGAGTTGTACAGTTGCAGGTCCTGATGAGAGTGGGAGCACCTCCCTCTGCGCAGGAGTTGTCGATGTCAGTGCAGAGACTCTGTATGAATAGGGAGACTCAAGTTTGAGAATGCTTGTATTTAGGGGTGAAAGTTAGCATTGGGAAGTGAGAAGAGGAGTTGTGAAATAGGGACTGGAAGGTGGTGAAAGCAGTGTCACTGGAGGAAGGATCTGGAGACACATAGTAGAGTAAGAGTTAAAGGTCAGAGAGGTAGGGAGGAATGACAGAGGGGTTACATTTTCTCTTGGAAATGGGAGAGGTAGTTGGGGAGGAAAGGTTAGAGGGAGAAAAGACAATGGTGGTGGATACAATGGAGTGGTATGAAAGAGATGGTGTGACAGTAGTGTTAGTTGCTGGGAGAGAGTTGGATATGAACAGGAGGCCCAGAGAGTCACCCGCAGAGTGAGTGGGAAGGTTATGAATAGAGTGGATAGGGTGTTCATTGAGAAAAGATTAAAGGTCATATTATTGAGGAGTGTTAAGAGAAAGAAGTTTAAAGTCACCTAAGAGGATGAGGTGATTAGACGGGGAGAGAGAATGAAGGAGCTGCCCGAGTTCATCGCAGAATGTTCCCTGGGGGCCGGAAGGGCAATAGATACATATGAAGTGAGTCGAGGGAGGTAGAGCAATAGTTGAGAGTGTAAATCCAAAGGAGGTAGGGCAGGATGTGGCATTGGGGTGGGGTGAGATGTTAAGGCAGGAAGGAAATAGGTGCCTGACACCACCACCTTTGCCCATCAGACGAGTGAGAGAAGGAAAGTTTGGAGTCATGAATGGCTGCCAGAGAGAGATCAAGGTGTCAGTGATAACAAGGATATCAAGTGGAGGAGAGCTACAGTGAAAGTATTCAGTGAGGAAGCAAGTGTTTTTGCAAACAGATTGAGCGTTCCACAGTGCAATGTTCAGTTGATGCGGCATGGAGGAGTAGAGGAGTTTACTTTCAGAGTTGAAGAGGTGGGGTGGGTAGGTGATAGGAGAAAAGCCAGCTGTTGGCTGGCATTGTTTGTTAGACAGGAGGGGTGGTATGGGCATGATGCAGTGTGATGTTGCATGATTGGAGGGAGCATACGGAGAGAATAGCAGGCTGAGCATGCAGAGGTTGAAGAGAGAATGCACCTTAGTTCAGTAGTAGTCAGGGGTAGCTGTCAATGTAGCAGGTGGATTTTAGGTGTTATCAGGTGGAGCAGTAGAGGAGCTGGCGTACAGGCTCACAGGCCAAGAGGCAAAGCAGGATGTGAGTAAAGACTAGGAGATTGCCCTGAACTGCTCACCCTTTGCTTGGGTCACTCAGGGCTAAGTCATCCCAGTAAAGAGGAGTAAAGTAGGGAGGCAAGGAGCGTACAATAGTGGCAGGAGGGAGGTGGGAACATCAGATGGTAAATTGGGAGAAGGGCTGAGCTTGATGTTGCTTAAGCCTTTAGCTGAACTCCCCAACAGAGAAACAGATGGCCTACTCAGACCTACAATGGACCATCTGGGATTGTCCTCTTGGGTTAGCTCAGTCACACACACATAGATAGACGTGCTCTGGGTAGGACCATGTCCATCACCACCCTTTAATCACATGTTCACAACACAAATTGCCGTTCTAAGACCCAACGTCAAGCCCCCACTCAGAGAATGTATACCACATCAGACTTGTTTGCCATGACCGAATCAAGTCTAGACTTGGAGTGCTGGCATCAAGAGCACCTTAATGACGTGGCATTTGTCACAGAGCACTTGGGGTATAATCATGAGCATTTGGCAAGGGCAGGCTCTACAGCTCAGAGGTTTTCATACGGAGGGGTTGCACAGGTAAAGGAAAACAATATGAGCAAACACTTGTGATACCACAATGCTGGTTTCCCTAAGCTTAACAGTGATGTCACTAAATTAGATTATTTTTCCCACGGCTAGTGTTCATCCCCTTTTCAAGTATAACTCGTGTTAATCAAGATCAAATTACTCCCAATTAGTGGCAACCACCATAGTGGTTGTTCAGTCTCTATTTCATGTGGTAATCTCTCTCCCAATGGGAGTACATTCTTGCAAAACAAAATGTCTCTGAGAGGCAAGTGGAGCGGTTCTTATCTCAACGGAAAAGTTTTCTTAGTAATTCCTAAACAAAAGCCATTCAGGTACAAGCTAAATAATTCCTTTTACAACAGATAAAACCATTTTTAAAAAGGTTTTTCAAGGCCATTCCCAGCACCATTTGTAGTCTTTAGGTCCCTCTCAGTTCTGATAAACCAAAGGTTTGATATACCAGAAGTTGCAAGGCATCCTGGCCTCTTGGAAAAGCTTCTTGGTGGTCTCATTAGCCCTTGATCCTGATCCTTGGTACCAGTGTATGGCAGTCTCCAAGAGGTCTGGCCAGGTCTTGAACCACCACCAATGGACATGTGCTTGCTTTGCCTGCCGCTGTTTGGAGGGAGGCTGATCTGAACGTGTGAAGGTATGTCTCCCTTTACCTTGACCATTAGTCAATCTCACATCCCATGCGGGCAAACTGTCCAACTCCCCTAGCCTTCCTCTGTGGCACCTGACGTAAATACGTGCCCAGGGGCACCCAGGAGTGTCTTTTCCAATCTTCCACCAGAGCCTTCCTGAGGTTCTGTCTCTTTACTGTCTCCTTAGGCACTTACTGGAAACATCTTCTGTAGTGTGCAATTTTTGCTTTTTGTGTGGAATTGATTAGATTTGAATTAGTATTTCAACTCAGGTGTTATTAATGGAGAAACACAGGTCTCTAACATTCTTTGAACCAACGCTATTTCAGTCAAGTCTGTCATCTTGGATTTAGTCTGTGCCCAAAGCATGCAGGGAAGCTCTGGAGACCCGCGTCTCTCAGCCTGAGCCAGCTGCATGCCAGCAGTGGAGCCTTTCGACACTGGAATGTAGTTGTTCCCCTCTAGTGTGCTGGTAAACTGTGGTACCACTATTGTACACGTCCACTTATCCACCACTCAACATAAGAGGCTTTTGCACCACAGACCTGTACTAAAGGGCCCTCATTAATGATATTTTCTGCTTTGTGCCTCATTGATATGATAGGATAGGTTATTTATAATGCGCTTAATACCCAGTGGTTTCTAAACGCAGACCCGGGGATCGGACCTGTGGTGCTCTGTGTCGTCTTGCTTCCAAGGGGAGTACGTTGCCCCTGAGCTATCCTCCCGAGATCATTTAAGTTACTAACTTAAAGGGCCATATGCTTTTCAAGGGTTCATGTAATGAATCAGTGACCCCGACCCAGGTGTTGATATGGTGTCAAAGGTGGCGACTAAGGGATCGCCTAGGACACTCCCAGGCCCCCATCACGTAGCGGGAACAGCGCCTGACCAACATGGTAACTTACCCACACACCACAAAAGCGACCTCGTCACACATCCTGTCGCCCACTGGCATCTACATGGTCCCTTTGGCCCACCTCATCTCTACCTTCTCCTCTAACTTTCAGTGCTATGTGTTTGACACGCAGCTCTCATTCAGGCTCCCCTTGGCCTCCTCCTCACTCATTCCTGACTGTCTTTCTGCTATTCAGGATTGGTGCACCTCTAACGAATTCTGCCTCAAGGCCAGCAAGACTGAGATCCTTCTTATTGGGACCCCTCCTTCTGCTTTCCCTCTCTCACTCTGGCTGCCCTCCTAGGGCCCTCTGGTGAGGCAAAAAACCTTGGAGCAATGTTCGACTCCACACTCTCCTTCTCTACACACATCACAGATCTGCCTACTTCTACTCTTCGTCCTCTTCAACTCATCCAGAACAGGACCACAAGACTTATCCTTGGCCTCAAGCCCAGGGACCGCATCTTTACGGCCCTGAAATCCCTCCACTGGCTCCTGATGGCTACAGGATCAAGTTTAAGGCCCTCCGCTTTGTCCACAAGGCTTTTTGGTGCAGTAGCCCTTACTACCTTCAACTATCTCTTCCTAAGTACCTTCCTCCTAGAGTCCTTCACTCATCTACCTGACGCTCTCTGTGGTTGAGTCACTTCTCCAAGCAGAGATTGGGGGTAAAACTCTCTCCTCTGCAGGTGCCTCCCTCTGGAATGGCCTCCCTGCCCCTCTCTGCCTTGAGCCGGACCGCCTTAAATTCTGAAAACTCCCTAAGTCCTACCATTTCTCCTCTTCCTCTTCTCTCCCTCTCCCCTGCTAAACTTTCATTGCTCCCGCTCTGTCTGCTGATTGGCTGCGTAGTTGTCCTCTAAGTCTCACAGGACACCAGCCCCCCCCGCCCTGACCAGTCCCCTGCACTTGGCACCTGGCCCTGCTTGCACTGCCTCCTGGCTAACCTTGCACTACCGGGCTCGGATTTCTCCTTGGAGTCTGAGTCTCCCAGCACTTAACTCAGGGACCTGCTGCTCTGGGTGCACTTCTCCCTGTCCCCAATCCCCTGCACTTCTTGTTTGCACACTTGCACGATCTCAATGACACAAGGCCTAGTAAGATCATTGTCTTGGCCCCCTCCCTTGCCTTGTAGCACCTTGAAACACTTGTGTATAGGCACATAATAAATAACAAATCAATCAATCAATATGCTTGTTAAAGATGTGAAGCCCTAAGGGCAGAATGCATCCCTTTATTAAGGCAAACAACAACACTGTGGCCATTGCACACTTTTCAACCTTTAATTAGGGCAGGCAATGAGCGAGCCCCTTCAAGGAGGCTGTCATCTCCACCATACTAAAAAAAAGTCTTTCTTAGAAAGCAAAGACCATCACAACTTCCAACCATCCTCAAATATTCAATTCCTATCCAAAACATTGGGAAAAAGCCAAGACGATGCAAATGACGGAATTCAGCGAAATGTATGATCCTCTTCACGAATACAGGTCTGTTTTCAGTATATTCAGGAGCTCAGAAAAACAGAAACATCTCTCATTGTTTATGGGAGAAGATGTCCTGATATCATAAGTGTTAGGCAGAATCCTGTGCAGTTCCCTTGGGGAACACTGAAAAAAGATTAAGACTACAGGAATAAGCAGTAAACCCAATTGTTAGCAGTCTGGTAACTGTGGCTGAGCAGTCAGACCTCTCTCAAGAAGAGTTAGGCGGCATACAGAGGATACACAATAGGGCCAAAAACACAGTAGGACAAGCAAACACTGACCAGTGCTTTGTATGAAAAGTATATCATTATTTATTTAACACACACTTTAGAAAATACACTATCACTATTAATCAAAGCAAGTTCAAAACACAATCAGAAAGGTATACACACCTCCCTTAAGAATTATTAGACAAGTCTAAGTCAAAACACCACTTTTTGTCAAAACAGAGGTGAGCTCGTAACTTAGATGGCACTCCAATAATTAAATAAAAGGGAGAGAAAAGGGCTGGTAATAGAGATAAAACAGTTCCCAACACTTTTAAGAGACAAAAACAAGTTAGTGAAGGCAGAGTCTACTGTAGAGCCAAAGTTCATAGGCCAGGTCCACTTTAAATGGAGCACAGTGAAATGTGCCCAAGATCACACAGTTGTGAAATGCATTCAAGTCTTTGTAGAAATGTTCAAAAGAGGTTGGGGTGGTTCAAAAGATAAAGTTAGAAGGTCTGGGGGCCAACCCAGTTGGAAAGCCAAGGATTGAAGGGTCACCTTGAACAAACCGAAGAAAGGGAGGCCAGGTGGAACACAGTACTTTAAAGTTTAGGAAGCTCCAGCGGTGGCAGTTGTTCCTAGCAGCAGGTGCAGTTCGTGGTTTCGACCAGGGGAAGAGAGGATCTCATAGAGGAGGAAACTTGGAGTCGTTGCACTGCACAGGGAAGAAACCAGCCGCAGAGTGCGTTGGTTAAAAGGTGTGTTCCTGGTATTCGCGGTCACAGTGGTGAAGCTTGGCTATCCGGCCGCCGGGCTGCTTGGCACGGGCGATTCGACCAAGAGACGTCCTGGAAGGCAAAATGGCGAACTGGTTGATCCCACCAGCTCAGAGGAAGAAGACTCTTTCAGCAGAAGATCTTCTCTTGTCGTCAGGAAAGTGGTGAGGTTGTTGCAGCAGGGCTCCACCGGTGGTGTCGTTGTTGCAGATGGCTCATCTTTTCCCCTCTTCGGATTTCTTAGGTCCTGTGACGACTTCTGAAGTTCCAGTCCCAAAAGCCCTGCTTTTAGGCAGAAAAACCCCCATTCAACAGCCTAGCTGTCACTCAAACATGCTAAGTGGTGAGCCGAGTGGCTCACCACTGGCCCAATCAGAACAGAGTGCGACTTGGGTTGCTAAGGCAATGCAGTCCAGGGTGCCAATTCCCCCACCCACACATCCTGTGGAACCCAGACAGTGTGGCACCAGTTGGAGGGCTTCTGTGGAGAAGCCCGCCAAAAAGTGGAACAAAGGGTCCGACCTTGGTTGGAGTTACAGAGACGGACACGAACGCCATTTTAGAAAAGAGTTCTGGCAAAAAGACCCAACTGGTGATTTACTATTAAATAAATAAACCGGTGGTATCTTTAACATTGCACCAAAAAGTGGTGCGTTTAAAATCAATGGGAAAATCCCATAGGAAATATTCCGGTGGAATATTTTGCGTGGTAACCACTGCCACCAGCCAGAAACTCGACAAGGGGGGACTGGACAGTGCCCCCTTGGAAACAGACCCAGGGGCAATCAAATTAACCGCTTCCAATACTTCCACAATATGATGGTTTGTACTGGTTCTGTTCACAATTTTGGACTAGTAAAGTCAATGGTGACTTTACATGCCCTGGGAGACAGTAGTCAGTCCCAGGGTATGGAGTCTATGTTTGGGGGTCACTATGACACCCCTGTGTTACTGCACTGAGGGTGCTGTGTAACACATACACACAAAAACATATGATACCCTAGGGAGTAAAAGACCCCATAGCCCATAAGCACACAAAAAGTCAAAGACATACCTCAAATCATGCCTAAGAGTGGGAGGAAAAGAGTCTCACTCTTAGCAGGAGAAAAAAAGAAACCCCAAAAACCCAGCAAAACTGCTGGGGGACTCACTAGGTTTGGGAAATTAGCCTTATAAGAGAACTCTCCCTAACACTAAGACAATAACTGAATCAGTAGTCTTCTTTCTAGACCTCAGCAGCTTATAATGTCATGGCATATGATACCGTTATTAAGAGGCTTAACTTGAAGACAGGCATTTAAACGGATTGCACCATCCGTGTGGAAATAGGAGATTTCAGTTTGAGTCCACCAGGCTTAGTCTTGATGTCCCCCAAGGGTTGACACTCTACCCTGGCTGTTTAATGTACACATTACACATTTGCAGTATTGTACTAATGCCCTCCTAGTTTCCAGGCTTACACAGACAGTTTGCAAATAGCCGTTACGTGAAATGGAAATGACACTCAATTTGACAAGATCCCAAGTTGCCTTCTGGTGCTCAACAGTGGTTCACCCTACATAACCTGTACCTCAACTCTTCGGAGTGTAACGTCCTCATGGTTAGCTTGCACGAACACATGCAACCTACCCTAAACAACCTAGGCCATACCTTCAATACTGAGATGACTTGCTATGCCACAGACTGCGAAAAACCCATTCTGTATTTAGCGATAGCTCAAAAGATTGCATTTACCGAGACACTAGCCCTGTCATCTCTTGATTACTGTAATTGTATGTATATAGGCATTCCGAAACAACAGACCCACCAGCTTAGGTTCGTTGCAAATCGAGCTGCAAAACAGATCTTTGACCTCCGCAAGCCAGAACCTATTACTCCAGCACAATCCACTTGAACGTTTCTGCTTGCTACACCAACGTGTAGCTCTACTATTTTCTACTTGAAAACCAATCTAGTTTCTCGCTCAAACATTAGCACAGAAACAAGTCTTCTTTTCATGCAATAGGACATTCTGAGAGCACTGGAGCAGAATACACAAGAAACCCCAGTACTCCCTAGTCTACTGGCCACCCTCCATACAGTCAACCATCAGACACTAATACAAAGATTAAAAGTTCCAATGGTAACAGATGCTACGGCCTTCAAGTGGATCCACACTGGCTTGATGATCACAATAAGAAGGATACAATGAGAAAATTAAATGCAACAATGTTCCCTTAAAGGGTGGTGTCCCCCAGGGCTCCTTCTTATCACCATGGGTAATTCATATTTACGCTAATCCCATAGCAGACATTGGTAAATCCTTCTCAAAACCTTTCCAATTACATGTAGTGGATTCTCATGCACTATTGAGCCAAATCTGCATAAAACTAATTTTCCCAGGCGTAGCCAGAAACGGACCACCAATTATAATCCCTTAATGCTTTTAAAAAAGACTCTTCTTTAGGGTCCCAAACCCGCAACACTACTGTAATGTTGCAGAAACAGGATGCAAAAGGTAAGTTCTGCTATATTTATTGAATTTTAAGTAAATGTATATAAATTAATTATATCGTCCTGGGAGGATAGCTCAGTGGCAACGTGCGCTTCTTGGAAGCAAGATGACACGAAGCAACACAGGTTCGATCCCCGGGTCCGCGCTTAGAAACCTCTGGGTGTTTAAGCGTGTTATAAATACGTAACTAAGACGGGCTGTGTGAGCGCTTTAAAAATGTAAAATAAATAAATAAATACATGGAGACCAGCCTCTCCAATCATCACTCGCCTCCAGAATTCCTTCTCCTGAACTCTCTGAGTCATGAGGCGGTGCATGGCTTTGCGTAGCTCTTGATCCCCTTCTCTTCACAAAGTTCCACCACCTTCTTATGAGACCAGCAGGGTCTTCCTCTACACATATTCTGGTCTTCGATACCACCCCTCAGACATCTCTGAGGGCTACAGGTATCTTGATGTTGACCATGTCTCCCACAGCAGGGAGAATGTTTCCCTTCTTCACAACCACTCTGTCACACAGTGATTTGTTTTCCAGTTGACCCTTCCTCCACCACACTTTTCAACTTGTTCTCTGATACAGGAGTTCTACCCATCCAAAGGTTAAAGCCTTGAAACACTTGTGTATAGGCACGTTATGAATGTCATGTCATATCATATCATATCAAGCAGGCAAAAACTTGCTTTCCTTCCCCCTGCTGAGCTCAAATGGTGAAACCCAGGTGGTGCAATGAGGGGTAAACCTGTGAGCCATAACCAATTCTTTCACTGCAAGCTTCCAGTCACGGCCATTAGCCCACGCTCACCTAATTGTTTCCTTTAGCACTCTGTTAAAGCACTCCATCACCCTGTTGGTCTGGGATGATTTATGGCACTCTTCCTGTGTACAATGGAATGCGTGCAACAGTATTCTTCCATCTCGCTTGACCTGAATTGTAACCCGTTGTCTGTCCCTATGACACCCGGAATCCCTCACGATCACACACTTCCTCCAAGAAATCAATCACACTCTTTGTCATCATATTGGGCTTAATCAAAATCTCCAACTATCTGGTGAGCAAAACTATCACTACTAGACAGAACGACTGAACGACTGCACACCATCGTTCCAGATGGGACCAAGCGTGTCCATACCTAACTTGTCCCATGGCCGTTCCGGGATATCTGTGATGACCATGGGATGTCTGGAACTCACACATACTTTGTCACTTCTATTACAAAGGATACAGTCCTGTACAACCCTTGCGATTTGTAGATTGCAAGCTGGCCATCAGTAGTCATGTCTAATTCTCTGTTTAGTCTTCATGATACCCTGGTGACCTTCAGGCCCACGTTCTATGAGACGACTTCATACTCCTTCAAGTGGAATAATTTTATCTCCACGCCTCAGCATACCACCTTGGACATACAAGTCATCCTTCACATTTCACAAGGAAGATAGGTCTAATTCCTCAAACAACCTTCTGTTGGGTTTACCAACTGCCAAAAGTTGCATGATTTTATGCAAATTAGTATCTTGCTTCATGGCGTCTTCCCACTCCTGTCGGGGTACAGGCAGGGACGAAATTTCCAGAACTACTTCTTGGTCATTCTCCTCGTCCTCTGGTACCTCTACTGATGTCATCCTCGACAAACAGTTTGCAGAAAAATGTCTAAAACCAGGTATGAAGTCGACCATGCAATTGTATGCCTGAAGACGAGACACCTATCTCCTGATCCTGGCTGAGACCATGTCCAACCCTTTGGAGGTTATTATTTCCACCAACAGCTTTTGGTCAGAGTGAAATTCAATTTTCTTTCCTAATATGAAACGTTTACATTTCTCTGCAGCCCATTTGATCACCAGTGCCTCCTTTTCGATTGTAGCATAATGTTCACAGCCCCTTTCAATAGTCTGGAGGCAAAAGCAGTGAGAAATTCCTTTCCTCCTTCCTCATGTGTCATGGCTGCTCCAGGACCAACATTGCTGGTATCAGTTGTGATGATTGTTTTCCTGCCTCCTCTGAAGTTCTGCAATGTAGGTGCACTTGCTAATGCTTCTTTAATGAATTTAAATTCTTCCTTGCAAATTTCATCCCAAACAAACATTCCCTTCAATTTGATCAATTCTCACATTGCTACTGTGTATTTAGCGACATTACAAACAAACTTTGAATAATACTCAGCCATTCCAAGAAAGGTTTCTATGTTATCACGGCAAGTGGGGCTTGGTATACTTTCAACGGCCTCCACTAATTGCTTCATGGGACATATCCCCTCTACAGATATAACATGCCCCAAGTACTCAATTTCTTTCCTGTTGATCCTACATTTCCCCCGGCTCAACATCATCCGAACAGCATGTAGTTTCCTGAATACAGTTTCCAACCTCTCATTGTGAACTTGCAGATCATTGGCATAGATCAAAATGTCATCTTAGAAGTACGGAATGACCCATCTCCACCAAACAGTAGATGCACAATCTTTTGAAAAACTGAGGCTGCCAGTAAGAGAGAAAATGGCATTCGTTTGCATTGAAACAGTCCTTCAGGAGTAATAAATGCTGTCAGGCACTTGGAGCTTTCGTGCAACCACACCTGCTGATATGCAGAGGTGAGGTCAAATGTGGAAAAATATTTTGCAGGACCCATAGTTGTTATTATCTCTTGGATATTTGGTAGTGGGTGCCTCTCCAGAACAACACACTTATTTAATTACCTCATGTCCACCCAAATCCTGAGTTTGCCAATGCTCTTTCTTAACACAACTAAAGGGGATAACCACTCTGACGCATCGATGCTCTCTATGATGTCTTGCTGTTGTAGTTTCCATATCTCCTGTTTAACTTCTTCTCTCATCGACAACAGGACAGTGCACAGTTTCTGGGCTATGGGCACACAATGTTCTTTCATTTGTATTTTGTGTACAAATCCACGTAAGCAAGCTATCTTGCCCTGCAATACTTCATTTACTAGGGGACATTTTCTCTCTACACCTTCAATAGCAAGTACTACATCATCTGCATGTGGATCAAGCTTTACCTGAAGCTTTTTTTTGATGCGTCCAGCTCAATAGAGAGATCCCCCATTTCTTCGGCACGTATAATTTGCTTCTTGATTTCCTTTCTTTGAAACTCAGCGATGCCCAGAACCATCCTAATAATTTGAATCTTGCCCCACCATAGGCCTTTGGATTTACAGCAACCTCTTTGAGATACTTGTGTCCTCATTTTTTGCATTCACATTGTGGCATGACAGTATATTTAGCTCCAGAATCGATCATCATGGAGACAGGGGCCTTGGGACTGTCAAGCTATTCTTCATCGTCCACTACCTGTGATATGCATTCATCGCCTTCTTCTTCACTGTAATCACTGCTGATCCAATGCTCAGCTGTTTTCCTGTTCCTGCAGCACATCGCAAGATGACCTCTCCCTTTACAAATCCGACAGATGATTCTCAAAGCTGGACATTCTGGATTGTCAGCCCAGTGGGTTGCACTGTCACAGCTGAAACACCTCCTCGGTCCATTCCGTCTCCTATTACTGTGTCCCCTTGCCCAGAAGGTTGTCCTGCCTCTGTGGTCATCTTTCCATCCTCTTTGCTCTCTATCTGTCGATTTTCTTCTCACAGAAGAAGTATCGCTAATGGCAACAATCGTATCCGGAGTCTTGGATGTTGCTACTGGTTGCAGTATTACTTCCGCCTTCATGTTTTTCCCTCTCACTCTATCCTCAAGGACTTTAATGCATTTTTCATTGTGTTCTACTTCTTTGGCAAATCTTAAGACAGTCTCTATCAGAGAATCGTCCTCTGTCCACACCTTTTCCCTAACTTTTCCACTGCTACAATTCAACATAAATTGGTCCCTGAGACGTTTGTCTATCTGGCTATGAAAATTGCAGGTCCTGGCCAACTTCCTCATGACCGTCATATATTGTTCTACACTTTTACATTTTTCTTGTGCTCTCTTTCCAAATGTATAAAGCTCAAATATGGTGCTCACTCTTTTTTCATAGTGTTTGCCCATCTTTTTAATGGCTTTCTCGTATTCATTCAGGTTCTCAGCTTCAATGTCCAAGAGATCCAGACGACCCTCGAATTTCTCTTGGTCTGCAGACACAAAACGGTGCAAAAAGAGAGACTTCTTCCTCACCGCACTATAATTAACACTGCATACTACATTTGCGTAATGTTCGAAGGACTTAATCCACCTCTTCCAGGGTCCCGTAGGTGCTCCAACTTCCGGTCGAAACAAGGCTGGCGGGGGAATACTGTTAAAGGCTATATCACCTGCTCCCCCGTGTAATGACGTGGCCACACACTAGTGCTCCAGAGAAGGAAATAAACCATTTTAAATACAGTTCTGCAGCAGGTGCTTAGTTGTTACTGTAGTGCTCCAGCCCATAAAACAGGGTCGCAACTCTGCCGAAGGTTTGATGTCAAATTCCATTGCAACAGTGGTACAATCTACTGATTTGCATTATTAATGTCCAACAGTGACTTTATCGCAATAGGGCGAGGAAAATCTGTGATGACAAACACATTGAACTGGTTCTGAATGTGTCAGTATCAGAAGATATGAGATTTTGGAGTATGTGCCGTCACCGGGCAATACAGTATTACTGTGCCGGCTTACAAGGAGCATGTCGACACTCTGCTGTCTTTTCCTCTAGCCCAGGAAGCGAAATAGGAAGCTCACAGCATCGCGTATAAGGGCAATTCTCTGCATATATGGACAAGTATCCATGGCTGCACCAGTGCTCTAATATGGCCCACCGGAGAGCGGCTCACCTGATACGCGTCACACAGCACCGGGATGAATGCAATAGGCTGCGGGGCTCCGAACCGGTCCTCGTCTACAACTTTGTAGTGTTGCAGGAATGAGACATGAAAGGAAAGTTGTACTATAGTGAATTGTAACTACATGTATACACATTAGGTATATGGAGCCCTGTCTCTATGCTGCCTCTCCAACCATCACTCGCCTCCAGAATGGCTTCTCCCAAACTCTCCGAGTCACAAGGTTGTGCATGGTTTTGCATGGCTCTTGATACAGCTAAGACACACTAAACTACCTTTCAAATGGCGACCCCCTCATTGGTATGGCATCCACCCTTGTCAGACTAGGTAAAGAGATTAGCTATTATTTTCAACACTACATTTAAATGACAACTACAAACAGACACCCAAGTCAAAACAATCGCACTTCTAGCTCCTTAGGAGAGTAGTCCCCTACTTGACAAAGAAAAATGTAGGTGACCAGAGCACTTGTCCTCTTCATTGAACTGTACTGGCTCCTGCTGCAAGCATGTATCATCTTCAAATCCTGCTGCACCATCTGCGAGGATGTCACCCTGCAGCCTCCAAGCTACCTCTCTCAGAAACCCAGCATCTCCGGAGGCCTGCGATCCACCAGAAGTAAGGACATGTGCAGACTTGAACTCCACCAGTGCAGGAACAAAAGAACCAGAAGACAGGCCTTCTCTGCCTATGTCCTAAGGCTCTAGAACCTCCTCCCCATCAATATCAGACTTGCCTCCACAGTTCACAATTCAGGAAGGTGGTCAACACCCTCCTCTTCAAGGAATAGCTCCTCAATAACACGTAGGTCCCCAGCACCTCCACTCCCCACACTACCCGAGACTAGGAAATCTGTTCCCTGTGGTTTTCTCCCCTGGTTGCTTGCTGTCAAATTGCTCATCCCCCACTCCCCGGTTATTAGCTTCCTGCTACCTTGTTTCTCTGCTTCACTCATTGTGCTATTGACCCACATGATTGTGAAGTGCTTTGTTGCTTCCTGAAGCTAGGTCTGCGCTCCGCAAATACCCTACTAATAATCATCTCTATCTAGGACGAAACAAAAATTAAGAAACTAACTGCAGCTGATCCAAAGCTTTTTGGGACTCAAGCCCTGGGACCATATCTCACAAGGCCCGAGAAACATCAACTAGCTCCCCATTGCAAGGACAATAACACACAAAATCAGCTGTATTACTTTGCAAATCATTCATAACATTACTCCTAAATACCAGAACACTTACAGGAACAAATACGTACCTACAAGACTTATGAGACCACCAAATGCTAACAACCTAACCATATCCAGGTTCAAAAGACTGAAACAAGGAGGGACTTAGGCACGACATTCTAGAACACCCCCCCCCCCCCCCACCACACTGAAAATAGAATGTACCCTTAAGAGGTTCAAAGGGAATGTGAACATTGTCGCCAGTAACAGAAGAACAAACTCAGATATTCCCACGCACAACCACTTATACCTTAAGACTAGCGCTTTTGTCCCATGGCCACATATAGTCATTAACTGATAACCTCCCGTTTGCTGGCCTTGCCACGGACTTGTTCCTCTGTCCACCTGGTTCATGTTTGTTGTAACATGAATAATTTGCAAGCACCAGCATTTCTATAATGAATGTTGCTTTAGCAAAAGTATCAGCCATACTATGCGACCCAACTGTCTGCTCAGATCTCTGATACCGACTTTAAGTAAGCAGACTTCTCGGAGGTGTAACCTTGTCCCATGCTCGTCCCATGCTTCCTAGTCCTTGTATATGTGTCACACCGTTGCATGAAAAGTGATGTCATGTTTTCCACAGGCGTATTGAAGTAGCAACCCTGTGAGGTAGCGCATTCTAAAACACCAAAATAAATAAATATATAAATATCTAAGAAAGGACCTAAGTACCTCAAAGCCTTACGGACCACAACTCCACTGCTAGGACCCTTAGGTCATCAAGTGAAGACCTCTTGACACTCACAGATTTAAAAGGCTGGGACATGTCGGTAAAACATTCGCAGTTTTGGGCACAGAAATGTGGGATGTCCTACCCACACACCTGAGAATAGACTCTAACTGCAACAGGTCAAGAGGCCGTTTAAGTCAACCTTGCCCAAGTAAGCATTTCCAGAAAACTAGTTTGGCTTCTGGGCCCATCGTTCTGACTGCAATACACTCAACCCACCAGCACGACCTCGCCAGGCATACATGCTGAGATTGGTTTCAGAGCTTCCTGCCTCGCCTGTCTCTCTGCATCTCTTCTTTCCTTCATAAAGGTCTTGCTTCGTGTTGGCCAGGTGATTTTATGCTATATTGTAAGAGAGGATTTTACTTCACTCTGGGAGTCTGAAAGCACTACCCTGTAACCCTGCGCGAGAAACGAGTCTCAGGCATCAGCTTAAGGGGATGACAAATAGAGGCGGTTGTATTGGTTGTCTTGCAAGCCAAAGAAAGCAGTCCTACACCAATGAAAACTGACCGCTCAACATGTGCTGCCCTCTAGACGGCTTACCTTTAAAAGTCCCTGATCACCTGAAAAACCTGAACCTGATAACCATTCTAAAACTACATGGCCTTAGTTCTGACAAAAACCTCCCGCCAAATAAAGTACACTCCAGCATAACCTCATAATCTCCTTATAGCGTTTGTCACGTTGATGTGTTCCAGGGCAGGGGGAGGCGGGAGGCTGGGAAGGGGCAAGTGACACGGGGGGGGGGCGGGGTTAGACAGTGCGAGGTTGAGAGAAATAAAGGGAAGCCGTTTGTAGAGATATCGCGGGACCCCCTGGTCTCGCGAGATCTCGAGAAAAAAGTGGAAGAGAGCCCCTGCGCTCGGCGCGAGGCAGATGCAGCAAGAGAGGCACGGAGCAGCATCAGCTCCTGTGTGCTCCTCCACAGGACTGGCCCCTGAGCCTCCACAGTAACTAAATACCTATATCAGCTGCACCAGTGTTCCAGGGCACGTTGCCCTTTTGATGTTATATGATTTAAGATGCAGATTTCAACTTGATGTTCCTGCTGAATAAAGAAACATCACCTGCAGCCACAAAGCCCCCTGTCTATTATTTAAATAATTATACAACATAATTGGCTATGAGGATCACCGCTGAAACCCACGCGGCGCCATGCAAGGAGCGACACCACCACCGCCTTTCCTGCATACTCCAGGTAGGCCTGCCATTCCGTGGCCACAATGGCAACCCCTATTCACTACGTACATGGAGGCCTTGGGCGGTGCAGGCTACTCGGCAGCGAGACGCAGGGTGATGCTACTAAATGCCCTGGACGTCGAAGGACAAAGGGTGTTCAAGAGTCTCACCCCCGGAAACCGGTAGCCGGCGACAACGATGATGTATTTAAAGAAGCTGTAAGAAGGATATTCAAGAGATTTGCCAGCAAAGAGAATACTGTCCTACACAGGATACGGTTTTATAGCCGCAAGCAGGAGGCGTCTGAACCAGTAGATGACTACATTACCAAACTGCGGGAATTGGCAGCGCTATGCAACTTTGGAAACAATGTGGAGGGTCTGATCTGCGACATGCTGGTGGTTCATACCAACAGCATGAAGGTGCAAGACAAGTTCATTCTAGAGAAAGAACTGCAGCTGGAAAAAGCAATTGAGATAGCGAGGGCAGTGGAGGAGACGGCAGGTAGAAGAAAAGAATTTGCGAGCGCCCACAGCCCAGCTGAAGTGCAAGCAGTTGCTTTCTGCCCAAAGAAGGAGAGGCAGGTCCTCGACGCTAGCGAAGGAAAATGGGGGAGGAAAGAACTGCTAAAATGCCACAGATGCACCAGCACAAAGCACTTAGCTTTTGATAAAGAGTGCCCAGCAAGGGACAAGGAGTGCTCGGTTTGCAAAAAGATTGGACATTTCTCAATTGTGTGCCGATGGCGTAACAAAAAAGGCACGAATGTCAACGCTGAACACAATACGGAGAGGTAATCGTCCTCCGATGATGAAGGGAGACCCAGCATCATAATGGTGAACAGTCCACGGGCCAGAAGAGAAAAGCCCCACTGCGCAATCAAAATCAATGGACTGGAAACAAGATTCATGGCTGACTCGGGCTCTGACCTCACCATAATACCCCTGCGCACGTACAAAGAAATGATGGGAACAGAGACGGTCCAAGTGCTCAGCAGGCGGCACAGGCCTACAGTCTTCGGCAGTGCTTCAGTAGATCTGCTGGGTTACATCAAAGGGAAAGTGGAGTTCAAAGGAAGAGAGACTACCACAAAAGTTTACTTTAGTCAAGAAGGCTCAGCAGTACTAAGGTAGGACGACCAGGCAAAATTGAGAATCAAGCTGGACCCTAGCACGGAGGACCAGGTACTGTCAGTCAGTTTGAGAGGAGCGCCAGTAGCGAAAGGAGACTACCCAAAGTTATTTTCGGAAGAACCAGGGCACATCAAGGGCTTTGTCCACAAAACACAACTTAAGGCCAACGCAGTCCCGGTGAAACACAGGGTAAGACCAGTACCGGCAACCGCAAGTGACACCCTCAGAAGCCAATTGGACAGAATGAGGGAAGATGGCACCATCGAGGAAATTGAAGCATTAGAGTGGCTGAGCCCAGTAGTACTTATAAAAAAACAGAATTCACATGAGCTAAGGGTATGCATTGATCTCCGCAGTCTAAACCTGGAATTAATCGCGGACAGCTACCCCTTGCCGAGCATCAATGAATTAATCCTCATGATGAAGGAGGCCAGAGTGTTCTCGAAGTTGGACATGAGCAATGCCTACCATCAAATACAACTACAGGAGGAGTGCAAGCCACTGTAACCATCAGTAACCATCACAGATACTGTACCCCAGATCTGGACTGACCACCATCTACTACTATTTACAGTAGCTACGAACTCGGCCAGGGCCCAGTCCTCACTTGCCCCTCCTATGCCCACGAGGAACAAAAAATTTGTGACAGTGGAAAAATTGTTGCCCATCATACTACCACAACTGAACTCGCTCCCAGCTAATACAGATCCTAATGTGCTAGTTGAACAATTCAATGAAACTATCAACACAGCCCTAGACCACATAGCTCCGCTCAAGCTACGAAACAGTAAACCGAAAAAACATCTCAACTCATGGTTCACTCCTCATCTAAAAAAGCTCAGGCTAATTAAAAGAAATCTTGAAACCACTTTGAGACTCTCTCCTTCAGCCGAAAACAAACTCAACCTAGCCAAGGCATCTTCCCAATATAAGAAAGACATCATACTATCCAAACAGGAAACGTATAATACCAGAATATCTCAATCTAAATCTAGTGTCAGAGAATTGTTCAGCATCCTGAAAGAACTGGAAACTCCTATAGCTCCCCAAGAAAACTGCACCAGGGATAAAAAATGGTGCTCCAGTATGCAGTCTATCCTAACCAACAAAGTAGCCAACCTACAAACTAAAATTGCCCTCAAAAAAGCATCTCTGACACCTCATATCCCACAGACTATAGCTCCACCACCAAAACCCAAACAAGAATCGTGTTTCTGCTTCTCTAAGGTATCGACCATTGAGGTAGAAAAAGTTATCCTGGGACTTAAATCATCCAACTGTAAAGGTGATCAATGCCCTGCCCAATTGATTAAGGATGCTGCGAGAGAATTATCGTCATTCATAACCAAACTCATCAACTCATCCTTTAACCCAGGCACCGGACCGAATAACCTAAAAGAGTCTTGGGTACTGCCACTTATAAAGAAGCAAACCCTTGATCCGGCCATTCCTACCAACTTCAGGCCCATCACATCGTGCCCTTTCTTCTAAAAATCTTAGACAAAGTGGCATACATGCAAATACAAAACTTCCTTGAATCCAACCTCTTACTCGGAACCCGCCAATCCGGATTCCGCCCACAGCATGGGACTGAGACAGCCCTAATCGATCTCAAGGCCCAAATAGATCAATGCAGAGACAATGGCCAAGCAGCTCTACTCCTACTGCTAGACCTCTCAGCGGCCTTTGATTTAGTCGACCATACAGGGCCTCATTACGACCCTGGCGGAGAACCATGGTGCAATTTGCACCATGGTCCATGGCGCTAAGCTGCCAACTCCGCCATGGTGGTTGGCGGACTTACCGCCCCATGCCGACCTTGGCGGGGCGGTAAGTCCCCAATCCCCATTTTACCCTTCCCCATTCCCATTCTTGCCCCATAGGGTATAATGGGAGTGGGGAAGGCGTTAATTACGCCACCGTAAATTACGGTGGCGTAATTAACAACAAGGTCCCTTAGCGCCATGGATTTTACCGCCTGCAAAAAGCAGGCGTAAAAATCACCATGGCGCTACGGGAACTCGTAGTCAGGCGGAAAGGTACGCCATGCACTACGCCGGCGTAAAACCCTCTCCGCCAGGGTCGTAATGAGGGCCACAGTCTTATGTAGCCACCTAGACTCTGCAGCCCACTTCTCCAAAGAGGCCATAATATGGATCAAGTCTTTCCTGAGTAACCGAACTATGAGAGTCTTCTCTCCATCAGCCTCAGCAGACCCGATCCCCATAACATGTGGTGTACCTCAGGGATCTTATGTGTCACCCACCCTCTACAATGTATTCACAAAGCCACTCTTTGACGAAATGGATCATCTGGGTATTGCCTACACCAATTACGCAGAAGATACCCAAATCCTCCTTCCGCTTTCAGGAGACTACGTCAGGGATCTGGCCTTAGTGAATAAAATCTACAGCATTGTTCAGGCATGGATGGCCACACACGGCCTTTGCCTGAACGATGACAAAACTGAACTCATTATCCTAGGCACCCCGACATACATAACCAAACTCAGCCCTGATTATGCCAATTTAATTATCGATGGGAACAACATAAAAGTAGCGAAGGAAGTGAAGACCCTAGGCTTTTACCTAGATGCCACCTTGAACTTTGCTAAACAAGTTAACTCCCTAGCCTCAGCTACTGCATACACATGCAAACTCATCAGAGCTAGCAAACAATTCCTCTCTACAGACAGCTGCATCACGCTTGCCAGAGCCCTCATACTATCCAAACTGGATTATTGCAATGGACTATACATTGGGGCTAATAAACAGACTATCCACAAAATCCAGGTCCTCCAGAACAATGCCCTGAGAGCAGCTCTCAAGATTAACAGAAAGGAGCATATATCCTCGGTAAGAAGAGAATATAAATGGCTACCCACTCAGGATAAAATTCAACTCAAAATTGCCTCCCTCACCCACAAGTGCCTCAATAACAAAGCACCACCATACCTCAAGGATAGGCTACACCTAAGAACCTCGACTAGACCCACAAGAACAGCGAATGCTAATTGCCTATAAGTCCCGCGATTTAAACTCACGACTATAGGAGGGCACAGCTTCCCAGTCAAGGCCGCGCAGTTGTGGAACTCACTACCCCATGGCATCAGAGAACCCCGGCCCTTTGTGAAATTAAGGCAGAACTTGACCAATTGGCTGAGAGCAAACGACACCTAACTACCCGGACCTAATTGTATCTATTGGCGAACTAACCTGAAGTTCTACTTGCTCCCTTTACCCGACTATCTGAATCAGCCTCTTCTTGCACTGGAATGTTCCTGGTAACTGAATATTATTACTGTATATATTATTGTATACTCCCTCAAGTATACCCACACCTGTATAACTTTGTTTCTGGACCTAGATCCGGCCGTGTATATATATATGCCTACTGTATATTGCATATTGTATGATAACCTTGTACTGTTCCTACTTAATATGTACCTGTAACTAAGTTGAGCATATTCTTGTCTGTTGCGCCCTGATGCCCCAGGGTATGGTGCGCCCTATAAATAATAAACTAAACTAAACTGACCGCTTTCATCACTCCGTTTGGCACTTATCAATTCACAAAGATGCCGTTTGGCCTATTATCCGCAGCTTCAGCGTTTCAACGCATGATGGACACCCTACTATGGGACGTCAGCAACGTATCATACTTCCAGGATGACATCCTGGTATACGCAGGTGACGAGCAGATGCATGATACCACCTTGAAAACGTTCCTCACCAAGCTTCAAGAAGCGGGAGTAAGATTAAGGTAATGAAAAATGCGTCTTCAAAGCAAAAGAAGTTGTGTATTTGGGGTACAGGATATCAGAGCAAGGTATAAGTCCCAAGCAAAACCTACTACAGGCTATCATCAAAGCTCCCCAACCCACCAACAAAGACGAAGTGAGGTAATTCCTTGGGCTGGCGGAATATTACGCAAAATTCATCCCCAAATTCTCTGAAACCTCAGCGCCGCTCCGCAAGCTTCTCAAAAAAGGGTCAGAGTACACGTGGCAAGAAGTCCAGAAGAAAGCGGTGGAAAGCATCAAACACCACATAGTGGAAGCACCATGCTTACAACCGTTCAACCCAGATTGGAGTACAGTCATCACCACGGACGCCAGTGCATACGGATTAGGAGCTGTTCTCACCCAGAAAAAGGGCGACACAGAACATATGGTGGCATTTGCCTCTAAAGCCCTATCGTCAGCTGAACAAAACTACTCCACCATCGAGAAGGAGATGCTGGCGTGCGCATGGGCTGTGGAACATTTCAGGACATATGTGTGGGGCACAAGGTTCAAGTTAGTCACCGACCACAAACCCCTCATCCATATGTTCAGCCCAGGCGGCACCAAAGTGTCAACGCCCAGATTAGCACGTATAGCAGCCAAACTGCAAGAATACACCTTTTGAGGTACAACACATCTCTGGGTGGAAGAATTCGCAGGCGGACTGCATGTCAAGATTGCCAGAAGGCGGGGGGCGCTGTTGCGCACGATCAATATGGCTGCCTGAGGGGAGAGCTCCGGCTCCACTATTAATCCTTAACTGAATACATCCTGTCAGAACCGTCCTACAAGACTGCAAGACGAGAATTTCTGAGGCGGAAGACCTGCAGAACAAACACAGGGAAAATCATGCCTGTGCGTCTGAGGAGAACCGCAATATCTGCCTGGAAGCACCCGAGTGGACTGGGGGTGCCGTCGCGGCCGCCCGCCGGCTCCACAGCATGTCCACTGCGGGCCGGTGGTCTGCTGGGAGGAGCGGCCCGCAGTGGGGGAGGGGTGAGGCGGCGATCCCATACTGCGCTGCCCGCGAACGAAGGAGGTGGACTGGAGCACCGGGGGCAGCAGACGAGCAACACCAGCATCCGCAGCTGCTGCCGCCGGGGGCGGCCTACACCCGCGGCTGCTTTCTTTGGCCGTGAGAAGCCGGGGCCCTGCAGAGCGGCTTCGGGAACATCGCGCGGCTCTTGCAGCCGCCTCGCGCTTGGCACCGCGTCCGCTGCTGGCGGGCCGCCCCCTCCTATCCCGTGTCAACAGATCGAGAAGGAGGACACGGGAGAGCAGAGCGGAGACACGCGTGGGGGCCTTGGCACACCCCCCAAATCAAGTAAGTGAGGTGGGGCGGAAAGGCCACCCCCCTAACAAGAACTACCTATGTTACACTAAAACCCTCAGGGAGAAGCAGGGGGGAAGTTCGATGCCATAGATCCGCAATTGTGCTGCATTTAATTGGACATAGCGCCCAATGCGCATCATATGAGGAACAGAAGGAAACGCCGGGACTGCGGGCATAAAGCGGCTGGGCCTGAGGTGGCCATTGCAAAGGGGACGCAGTAAGCCAAGACTCCCCGCCCCCGGCACTCAGTGGGGTTCACCCAATAAGTCACCAGTTCAATTTAAGTGGAGTAGTGACGGGTACAGTACTAACACCCGGCTGTAGGCAGACAGAACTTGGCGGCCCCTGCTGGACGGCAACCCATTAATCCTGGAGTGGAGCGGAAGGGGCACTCCACTGTGGGCCGTGCGGGGGTAGTATATGTGAACAAACTTTTGGGATCAGCCCAGCGAAGACCCTGGCCCTGTGGAAGGAGCACAGAGATAGCTGAACACCAGGGAGACGGAAGGTGCGTGGCGGGCCAACACTCCAGCGCTGCCCGCCCTCTTGCCCGTTTAAGAACACCTACGCGGAAGTTTATACTACGTGGGAGGACACAGTCCACCCAGGGGCCGTACACCATATTACATGGGATGCACCGGGAAGAAGGGAACGGGGGGGAGAAAGACCGGCCCGATGGATACCTTCGCCAGTTCCCAGCCACACAGGGCGGCCGAGGAGGTGCCACAGGAACACGATAAACAAGGGGAAGATCCTTTGGACCGCCTAGCGACGTTGGTCCAAAATGGCTTCATGGCAGTCGACGTCAAACTGGACAATATAGTCGCAACAATTGGGTCCCTTAAAGCCCGAGTGGAAAAAGAGAGTGTGCGCATCATGGAAGCAGAGAGCAGGATAAGCACCACGAAGACACACTATCACAACATGGCCGCGACATAGCCCGCCTCCAGACAGAACTATGAAAAACTCAAAACAAGTTTTAGAGTCAAGATCGCGGAGAAATAATATCCGGATTGTTGGAGTTGCGGAAACTTTTGGCAAAGGCGACATGGAGAGGCAAGTGGAAACCCTGTTGAGAAGCATCCTGGGAACAGACTCCTTCTCCGATCACTTTCTGGTGGAAAGGGCTCACCGCACGTTGGCACAACTACTGAAGCTGGGGGCACCTCCCCGCACCATAATAGCACGCCTCCTCAATTACAGAGATAGGGATGTAACACTCAGACTGTCCAGGGAGAAAGGTACTCTACTCTTTGAACATAATAGAATCCACATATATCCGGACTTCTCCGCTGGCATGCAGGCACAGAGGCGGTCCTATGAACTAGTTAAGAAACAGCTACGAATACGTAATGTACCATATGCCCTCATCTTCCCAGCGAAATTGAGAATCCAACATGGTGGGAGAGCCCATTTTTTTGAACACCCCACAGAAGCTATGACATACATTGAGGCCTCCATTCCTTTACCTCCCAGAGAACGAGTGGTCGACCAGAACGCCAGACCACGACTGGGGGTGAGGTACCAGATTCGGCTGACTAACCGGAACACATCCTCAGGCCCCAACCGGGGGAATGAATTGGGAAAGGATGATGGAACTCCCTATTAGCGGCGGGTGCCAACTCCCTGCCGCCCAGAGAAAGGACAACTTTGAAATGTAGATGGACTGAACAAAAATCTTAGAGGACTGAGCCGAGAGCCTCCGCCAGGACAAGCCAGGTGCATGCAACAGGAGACCCTCAGGAAAGCTCCGCAAGTTTAAGGGGATGTATGTTACAGGGCAGCATCGTCAAGTTGGGGAAGATGATGTGGGTGGGGGGCTGAAATATTGTGAGAAGTTTAGTTCAGTTGAGCAGGGTGGGGAAAGGGGGGGGTTGTGCAGGGATCAGGACTCAGTTGGAGGAGTCCTTCAAGTTTAAAAAAGCGGTAACATTTCAACGCATGGTACTCTCCTAAGCAACAGTAAGTCAAGAGGCGCAAAATGGATATACAGATATGGCTAACCCTGCTAGAACGGCCCGAGGGCTTAGATTGAAATTACTTACATGGAACGTACGTGGGCTGAACAACCGAGCAAAGTTGAATAAAGTGGGAGCCTATGTCAATCGTCATCAGCCCCAGATTGTTATGTTACAAGAGACTCATGCGCTCCAGAAGGCTAATGCTGTATTCTTGAAAGGATGGGGTAAACATAGATATTGTACAGAATACTCCTCACAGGCACGAGGAGTACTTGTCCTGATTCACCCATCCGTTCGGTTCCAACTGGGGAGAAGTAAAATAGACCCGCTGGGTCGATACGTTATAGTGTGGGGAAGCATTGCAGGGGAAGAACTGATATTGGTAAACACGTATGGTCCAAATGTGGACGACCCTGATTTCTACACAAATGTAATGCAAGAGATTGGTTTATGTGGATGCGAGCAAATACTGTGGGGAGGGGATTTCAATACCATACTAGACACTACCCTAGATCGATCCACCTCCAAACGCAGGAATCCCACGAAAACAGCTGACAATGTGCAACAAATCATGTCACAATTGTTGCTGGTAGATGCCTGGAGAACACTACACCCCCAAAAAAGGCAGTATTCCTTTTACTCCTCTGTACATGACACCGAATCCCGCATTGACTACTGGCTGTTGTCTGTGTCCCTTATGCACCAAATCAATGGCAGTGACATATTTCCCCGTACCCTTTCGGATCATTCCCCTGTCTTGTTAGACATGACACTAGGTGACCTTAGACCCCCGGTCAAGAGATCGAGGATGCCTCCCGACATCCTTAAGGACCCTGCAGTAGCAGAGGAATTACACACTGAGGTCGAATTTTTCCTTGAAACCAATAAGGACTCAGTAAATAGCACCGCGATTTTGTGGGAGATGTTTAAGGCATGGGTGAGGGGTATCCTGATCTCCAAATCCACGGGACTGTTGAGGGTAGTAAGGGGGGGAACTGGTGGAGGTGGAGAAACGATTAGGGGAATTAGAGCAGCAATATACATCCCTGCATGAAGACAGCACACTTGCTGACATCAATAGCAATTTACAAGAATTCAGTAAACTAGCTACCAGGGAATTGCTGTATATGGCTACCCCAGCCAGGGCGCGCCGGTATGGTGAGGGGAATAAGGTGGGCGCACCCTAGCTAACCTACTAAAAGTCGAAAGATGCCACACGCCGATTTCCAGCATAATAGCGAGAGACGGCACAGTAACAACAAATGAGGAGGGTATAAATAGAGAATTTTCCCATTTTTATACAGAACTATATGCCAGCCATGACCTGAAAACTCCCAATGACATCAGGGAATACTTAGATAATATTACACTCCCGAAAATGTTAGCTGAAAACAAGCTACTGTTAGACCAGCCCCTTACGGTTGAAGAAATAAAGGAGGCGATTAAATCGCTAGCCAACGGAAAGGCACCCGGCTCAGACGGTCTGGGGATTGAATTATATAAGGAACTCAGTGAGGAGCTTGCCCCGATATTGCTGTCCGTGTGGGAAGAGGCCATAGAGACCGGGACACTTCCAATGTCCATGAGAGAGGCCATTATCACAGTACTCCCTAAACCCAGGTGACCCCCCAATGAGATGTCCTCATACCGACCCCTGTCCCTTATAAACTGTGACGCTAAAGTATTTGCAAAGATCCTGGCCACCAGACTCCTGCCCCACATGCCAGTATTGATACACCCGGACCAATGCGGATTTATCCCCACTAGATCGACGGCACTCAATCTGCGCAGGCTATTTGGGGTCATGGCCCGAATTAAGCCGGAGGCCCAGGCGGTAGCTGTGTCCCTAGATGCCGAAAAGGCGTTTGACTCCGTATCATAGGCGTATCTATTCATGGTGCTTGAGAAATTTGTGCTAGTTCCATACTTCCTGAAATGTGTCAAGGTACTATACACTAACCCGGGAGCTAGGGTATTAACTAACTGCACCATGTCAGAATGGTTTGAGCTGGGGAGGGGTACAAGGCAGGGTTGCCCATTCTCCCCCATATTATTTGCCCTGACAATGGAACCAGCTGTGGCAGCAATTAGAGAACATGAGGGACAGAGGGATGTATGGATGGCGGGCCTGACCCAATCGATATCCCTGTATGCAGATGATGCTCTGTTATACATCCGGGAACCGGACATACATCTGGGTCCAGCAATAGAGGCGATGCACAAATTCGCAGAATATTTGGGATATAAAACTAATCATTCTAAATCTGAAATTTTTCCCCTGACCCCAGCCACTAGACGTCCAAACAACACACACGGCCTGCAGTTGTCCCCAGACAAGATAATATACCTGGGGGTTATCGTTTTGAGAGACAGAACATCCCTACTTTTGAATAACCACGAATCTCTATTGAATACGATCGCTACTAAACTACGCTTCTGGGCCAAACTTCCTATTTCACTTATCGGTCGGGTAGCTATACTAAAAATGGTCATTCTTCCTAAACTATTGTACATATTTACTAATATTCCGATCTGGCCAGGCAGGCGGTTCTTTGACACTGTTAGATCTATGGTGGTGGAATTTGTCTGGTTTGGGGGGGCGGCCAGGATGAAATGGGAAAAAATGGTGGAGCCATATAGCAAAGGTGGCATAGCAGCTCCGGATTTCGAATTATACTATCTAGTTGCACAGGCCCCGTTCGTTAAACACTGGTATGATGAGAAGGACACCTCACCCCACATTTTCCTAGAAAAACACGCTGCACACCCGACTGATATAAGATCGGTCATCTTTGAAAAAAAACACAGAGATGAATGCCCATTCGATCCAGTTAGTACAACAGCTCAGGCATGGTTCAAACTTTACCGCAGGCTTGCGGTGGAGACACCTTAATATGCTGAGGCCCCGTTCTGGAACTTCCCCGGTATAGCACCCACATACGATCCAAGTATACAACACAAATGCGACCCCGAGGAGGAATTTAAAATCAAAGACATATTCCCCAATGGTAAATTTATAACGTTGGAGGAATTAAAAACAGGGATGGGACGTGACCAATTAATGGTATTGCAATATCATAGAATGAGAATGGCTTTTAAGGCCAGGTGGCCAATGTTCCCAGATGAACCCCCACCACACCCGTGCCTGATGACCCTATCCACCCGGTCGGGAACAAGTGTCTCGGGGTTATATGCGACTGTGCAGGCTAACACTCCAACGGTAAATGTAATAAAGGCCTCCTGGGAAGCAGATCTGGGTGAAAATATAAATGATAGAACCTGGGTGAGGTACTGTGAACTGACCAAGAAGGTATCCATGAATGCGGGCCTCAGACTGATCCAATTTAAGATGTTGAATAAACTGCACTATACCCCAAAAAAGTTGCGATGTTTACAAATAACAGTCCCGGAAGGTGTCAGAAATGTGGGGCAGATCAAGCTGATTCGATACACATGTATTGGAGTTGTCCTCATATGCATGTATTCTGGGGCGAGGTAGCAGACATTTTGGAGGAAGTAACGCAGATACCGGCAGACCTCACACCACAAAAATATCTGTTTGGGGATATTGGTAAACAGTCAGAAGCAACGAGAAGACTCTTCAATATTGCATGCGTAGTGGCAAAAAAGTGCATTCTGCAAAAATGGAAGAGTGCGCAGGCACCGCAAGTGAGCCACTTCCTTAAGGAATTGATGTATGTCAATGAATGTGAAGAACACTATGTAATGTCACTCCCGAGTACATGTAAACCGAAGGACATTTGGGCCCCGTTTAGAATATATCTATGCGAAGCAGACTCAGCCAGTAACAGCCCGGCAGGACCCAGTGAAGCGTCCAATCAGTAATACTGTTTACTCTGTTGTTTAACTGAACTGAGTGTTGCTGTTCTAGAGATATGTGATATGTGATGTTGTTGCAATGCTATGCACCGCGAGCATTAAATAAAGTTTTTTTTTTTAAAAAAAAGATTGCCAGAAGGCAAAGACAATGCTACCACCTTCTTGCAAGAAGAATGCATTGTAGCATCCATCACTGATCTCAAGGCCCCAGACTACCTAGAGGTAAGTGAGAGACACTGGGTGGACGAAGACGGAAAGGACCCCACCATGGCAAGAATTAGAGAATGGGTCAAGAACGGATGGCCAGATGAGAGGGCAGTGCCAGAAGGAATGAGACCATATTGGAAAGTGGCAGATGAAATCTCGGAAGTCGACGGCATAATTATGAAAACTGACCAGGTGATTCCGCCCACAGGTATGAGGAAAACCATCCTGTGCAGAGCCCATGCAGGCCATTTGGGGAACACCATGACACGTCGCAGAGTGAGGGAAGCCTACTGGTGGCCGTCCATGGATCAGCAGATCCGTACCATGATTGAGAGATGTCATGAGTGTTTCAACAGTGATAAGTGCCTAATGATAAGTGCCTAAAGATCAGGCAGGCGCCCATGATTCCCACAGAAACCCCTGAAGCGGTGTGGTCAAAAGTGGGCCTGGACTTTATAGGACCTTTGGAAGCAATGGCACCTGAACATCGCTACGGAATAGTGCTAGTGGACTACTTATCAAAGTGGGTCGAGGCCGAGTTTGTCCCCAACATCACGACTGCCACCGTACTAGAAGTCCTCACTGCGATCTTCCAGAGGGAAGGACTCCCCAATGAGTTAGTGACAGACAATGGGGTACAACTAATATCCAGAGACATGGAACTGTTCCTGAAGAAGCACAACATACACCAGAGGAAAGCAGTGCTGTATCATCCCCAAGCCAATGGGCTTGTGGAGAGGGCCAACAGGTGTATCAAGGGAGCCATCCAATTAGCGACCGCCTCGGGAATGAATCCCCTCAAAACAACCAAAGAGGCCATCGCAGCTCACAGACTGACTCCCAATGGGATCACCCAAATCTTCCCTTTTCGCATGTTGAGAGGGAGGAGAGCAGCCTCCACACTAGTGCCACCATGGTTTGGCAGAGTAAGAGAAGATGAGGAAGAGACATGTCGGAAGTGGTGTGGAGAACAGAGGACAGCAAAGCAGCATGAAAAGGTGGAGTGACAGAAGTAGAAGGACAAAACAAGGGTCAGACGTAAAAGAAGGAGATTGGATCAAAATACTTTTGCCAACTAAGGATCAAATGACGGGCTCAAGGTTCAGCAGACCCGTAAAGGTGATTCACAGAGGAACCAACCACGTCCACACCGAAGACGGCCGCACATGGAACATGGAGAGAGTGGCCATGTTTGAGAAGAGGCAAGAGAGAGAAAAGACCCATGAAAGATCCGAAACCGAGGAGGTAATGGACAATGAGAGAGAGAGAGAACAAGAGCCGAAGACAGACAGAAGAGGAGCCGAAGGAAATGAGTTTGAAGCAGAAGCACCCACAGTAGAGCAAGAAGATGACCTGAAGCAGGATGCCCATAGCGAGAGAGGTTACCGGCCGCGAAGGGAACACAGAAAACCAGTGAGATACAATGACTATGTTCTGCAGTAACCTGTTTTGCATTATCAGAGGGAGGTGTGTAGAGATATCGCGAGACCCCCTGATCTAGCGAGATGTCGCAAAAAAGCGGTTGTGAGTTCCCGCGCTCGGCGGGAGGCAGACGCAGCAAGAGAGGCACGGAGCAGCATCAGCTCCTGTGTGCTCCTCCACAGGACTGGCCCCTGAGCCTCCACAGTGACTAAATATCTATATCAGCTGCACCAGTGTTCCAGGGGGTCTCGTGAGATCTCGCGAAAAAAGTGGAAGTGAGCTCCCGTGCTCGGCGCGAGGCAGACGCAGCGAGAGAGGCACAGAGCAGCATCAGCTCCTGTGTGCTCCTCCACAGGACTGGCCCCTGAGCCTCCACAGTGACTAAATATCTATATCAGCTGCACCAGTGTTCCAGGGGGTCTCGCGATATCTCGCGAAAAAAGTGGAAGTGAGCTCCCGCGCGAGGCAGACGCAGCGAGAGGGGCACAGAGCAGCATCAGCTCCTATGTGCTCCTCCACAGGACTGGCCCCTGAGCCTCCACAGTGACTAAATATCTATATCAGCTGCACCAGTGTTCCAGGGGGTCTCGCGAGATCTCGCGAAAAAAGTGGAAGTGAGCTCCCGCGCTCGGCGCGAGGCAGACGCAGCGAGAGAGGCATGGAGCAGCATCAGCTCCTGTGTGCTCCTCCACAGGACTGGCCCCTGAGCCTCCACAGTAACTAAATATCTATATCAGCTGCACCAGTGTTCCAGGGGGTCTCGCGAGATCTCGCGAAAAAAGTGGAAGTGAGCTCCCGCGCGAGGCAGACGCAGCGAGAGGGGCACGGAGCAGCATCAGCTCCTATGTGCTCCTCCACAGGACTGGCCCCTGAGCCTCCACAGTGACTAAATATCTATATCAGCTGCACCAGTGTTCCAGGGGGTCTCGCGAGATCTCGCGAAAAAAGTGGAAGTGAGCTCCCGCGCTCGGCGCGAGGCAGACGCAGCGAGAGAGGCATGGAGCAGCATCAGCTCCTGTGTGCTCCTCCACAGGACTGGCCCCTGAGCCTCCACAGTAACTAAATACCTATATCAGCTGCACCAGTGTTCCAGGGGGTCTTGCGAGATCTCGCGAAAAAAGTGGAAGTGAGCTCCCGCGCGAGGCAGACGCAGCGAGAGGGGCACGGAGCAGCATCAGCTCCTATGTGCTCCTCCACAGGACTGGCCCCTGAGCCTCCACAGTGACTAAATATCTATATCAGCTGCACCAGTGTTCCAGGGGGTCTCGCGAGATCTCGCGAAAAAAGTGGAAGTGAGCTCCCGCGCTCGGCGCGAGGCAGACGCAGCGAGAGAGGCATGGAGCAGCATCAGCTCCTGTGTGCTCCTCCACGGGACTGGCCCCTGAGCCTCCACAGTAACTAAATACCTATATCAGCTGCACCAGTGTTCCAGGGCACGTTGCCCTTTTGATGTTATATGATTTAAGATGCAGATTTTAACTTGATGTTCCTGCTGAATAAAGAAACTTCATCTGCAGCCACAAAGCCCCCTGTCTATTATTTAAATAATTATACAGCACTGTTTGATACAGAGCTCTGTGTCCGGCACCTTATTGTGTGGGTACGCCGTGTGAATGAAAGGCCCACCACTGGCCACAACAGCGTTTACTTCCGGTTACCGCATGACTGTGACGACTTCCGGTCTGTCGAATCGCTGAGGGTTTGGGAGGCGTAGGACATACACCGTCATGACGGCCTCCAGTCGCTTATGAGCGGCCCTTGGTTCTATCTAGTTCGGGTTGGTTTAGGCCATCACATGAGTTCTGTTGAGCTTGGCACAGAACAGTACTTTTCAGTTCCTCATAGAGCAGATGCTGAATAAGGCCCGTAGGGGGACAAGTGTTGCCAAAGTCAATTGAATCAGAGAAGATCTAAAAAGAAATAACCAAAAGAGGCTGGAGGGAGCGATGTGATTGGGGCGCCCTAATCTTATTTTGCTTGTTTATATCTTCCATCTGTAATTGATTTCACTTTATTATTTGTCAGTGCATCTATTTCCTGAATTTTCCCACCACCCAGTTCTCCACCACCCTTCCCTTGGGTTATCTCACACTGATAGGGGACACTGACACCTTTGAAATCAGCTCCTCGCTTTGCTGCCTGTCTGGTCTAAGCCACATTTCCCCATTCTGCCATCCCTTCACTGGTTGCCCCTGGAAACCAGCATTCCTTTTAAATTGGCCTGTCTAACCTACAAGGCACTGGTCCTCCTCCAGCTTGTTTAGCTGGAAGCCAAATGGCTACTGCTAGGCAGCTCCTGAGACTTGCACAGTTCTTAATAGCTGTACCTGCAGACCTGCAAGATAACATCCCAGAAGAAGCCCCTTCCATATGCTCAGCCAACCCCCGCGTCTGGAATTCTCTTCCTGGAATTGTGAGATCGACATCTTCCATCATAACTTATCGGCACTCATTGAAAACATTTGTATTCACTAAATAAGTCTGAGTTGAAGTCCACCTCTCCTTTTCAAGAACCAGTTTTTGATTGCAACCCCTCAAACGCGTCAGAATGTTGCATAAACGCCCAGATCTACTGAAAACTCATCAGCCAATCTCGTACCAAACTTGTGCAAGAAGCTTAAGCGTTCCAGCTAACTCACAGACTCCCCCAGATCAAAGTGGAGCCCCCAGAGGTTCCTGGTTTGGCCTTTGAAATATATCTCCTGGTTGAATGCTAATCAAACAGGGGGATAAAATGACTGACCTTTAACGCTAGTAAGCCCCACCCCAATCCAGAGTGTCTTCTATTGAGACACTGGCAGCTCAACGACATTGCATGTCATGACTCCCATGTTATGGATGGCATTGTAATTCGTTATTTATAACGCGCTCAATACCCAGAAGTTTCTAAGAGCAGATCAGGGGATCGAACCTGTGTTGCTCTCTATTATCCTGCTTCCAAGGTAAATGCGTTGCCCCTGAGCCATATCCGGGGATCGAACCTGTGTTGCTCTCTATTATCCTGCTTCCAAGGTAAATGCGTTGCCCCTGAGCCATATCCGGGTGTTGGGGGTCTCTGGGTGCCCCCGTTGCGTGCCCGCGAGCCCCAGCATGCACAGATGGGACACCAACACGTCTGCACGCTTCGGGCTCCCCGGTCGCTCTGACGCGGCCGGGAACGCCCCGTTTATTTAAGGCGCACGCGGCGACGTGCAACGTCACGCCGCCGCGTGCGTATCCCCTCACGGGGCAACGCCACACTCCTCCTTTTTCGGGGAGGAACAATAACAACAAAACACATCAAACACATTACTACCCACACTGGCATCTATAACTCGCAAGCCCCAGGCCCCCATTTATTAACAGCCTCCCGGATCCCCTTCACTCCGGAGCCCAGTCAATCGGCCCCAGCACATAGTCTCCGAGGTAGGCAGGTCTCCCTCGCCCAGCCCTCTGGGGGTACCTCCCACCTACCTCAGTCGCCGGACTCCCGGCCGCCCCGGTGTCTCGTGCTGGTGACCCCACGAATTCCCCCCAGGGGGTGTCTTCATCCGGGAGGACCGTCTCATCCGGGTCAGGCGGGAGTTCAGTCCGAGAGTCCCCCAGTTTCTTGAAGAAGCTCACGTTCCGGGTGACGGCCGACTTCCCATCCGAGGCCGTCACCATCGACCCCTTCACCGCCACTACGTCCAGCGGCTCGGGCTCATATGGAAGCGAGAGTTTCCCATGAGGATGCCGGTTCCTAATCAACACTTCGTCGCCCGGTTCCAGCCGCTGCGGACGAAGGCCCCTCCGTAGATTTTCCTGACTGGTCCTTGCCAGCCGCTCCGCTTCCACCCGTTGGTCGTCTATTACCCCGGGTACTTTCTCCTGCACCTCCGGGAGGAGACCTCGGGGGCACCTGCGGAACAGAGCCTCAGCCGGAGCCACCCCAGTTGAAGCATGTGGGGTAGTGCGGTACACTCTTAGGAACTGGTATAGCGCCCGCTGGAGAGGCTGACCTTGTCCCTGAGCTATCCGGAACGTCTTGTTTAATGTCCTCATCAGCCTCTCTGCGTCCCCGTTCGCGCGGGGCCACAACGGGGACACCTTCCGGTGGGCCACTCCGCAGCTCTCGAGGAATTCCGAGAACCTCGCGCTCTGGAATGGGGATCCATTGTCCGAGCACAGGGTCACAGGGAACCCATGGGTGGCAAAGATCTTCTCCACAGCGCCCACCACGTGCTCGAAGGCCACCGACTCAACGAACTCCACCTCCGGGTATCGCGAGTACTCATCGACGATGGCTAGGAAATGAGTACCCACGGCAGTGGATCCGAAGTCCGCATGCACAACTTCCCATGGGCGGGTCCCCCGTGGCATTACCTCGATCTCGGGCTCCCGTTGTACTGGGGAAGCCGCCTGGCACCATACACAGGCCGCTACGAAGTTGTCCACCTTCTTCTCCAGCTCGGGGAACCACACCTTCAGCCTCAACCTCGCCTTCGTTTTGGCGGCCCCTTGGTGTCCCTGGTGCGCCAGGTTGATGACTTCGTGGACCTTGGAGCCCGGCACCACCAGGCGATCACCCCGCAGCAACAGACCCGACTCCGTGAAGGACAGTTCATCCCTCACCTTCCAGAGTTGCTCGAGGGTCACCTTGGCCTCCTGCGTGCGCCCGGCCACCAACTCCAGCACGGTCTTCCAGGACCCCGATTGCATTGAGCTTCGCAGGATGCGGAAGCATTCGTCATTGGCTGCTGCGGTCTCCAGTTCGGGGAGCGGCATCGCATTGGGGGTAGCACTCTCGACCACCATGCTCACGTGATCATCGGCCTCCTCAGCACACGACTCTTGGGCGGGCCCGTCCCCGCCCACCGGATGCCTGGACAGGTAGTCCGCCGCATTGTTGGCCCCTGGCCTGTAGATAAGGTTAACGCCATATTCTAGGAGGGCCAGCATCCATCGCTCGATCCTGGCTGGTGGTTTGGAGGAGGATCCGGCCATGATTGGGATCAGTGGTTTATGGTCTGTTACCACTGTCACAGGTCTCCCCAGCACATATAACCGAAAATGCCGGCAGCCCCACAGAACCGCCAGGGCCTCTCGCTCAATCTGAGAGTACCTCTGCTCGGTCTCGGAGAGGGCCTTGCTCGCATAGGCCACGGGCTTCATTCCTCCGTCTCTGCTCACCTGGGTGAGGACCGCCCCAAGGCCAAACGGGCTGGCGTCCACAACAATCTCCGACTCCAAGGCAGGGTCAAAGAAAGCCACGGTGTCCTCCGCTGTTAGTGCACCTTTGATGTCCTCGAATGCCGCCTGTTCTAACGGGCCCCACTGCCAGATAGTGTCCTTTTTCGTCAGAGCCCTCAGAGGTTCCGACCTCGAGGCGAGATTCTTGATGAATCGCCCGCAGTACGTCACCATTCCGAGGAAGCTCCGCACCTCTGATGCGGACTCAGGGGGTCGTGCTGCCTTGATGTCTTGAACCTTCTTGGGGTCAGGAGACACCCCGCCCTCCTTGAAGATGAACCCAAAAAACTCAATGGTCGGGCGGAGGAACTCACACTTGTCCTTGTGGAGGGTGAGCCCCAGCGATTGCAGCCTCTCGAGAGTCCTGGCTAGGCGTTTCAGGTGGTCTTATTCAGTCCTCGCAAAGACCAGAATGTCGTCGCTAATGTTCAGGACGCCCTCCAGGTCTGCGAGAGCGCCTCGGATTAAGTTCTGAAACACCTCAGCTGCAGACGACACTCCAAAGCTCAGACGCTTGTACCTGTAGAGTCCCCTGTGGGTGGTGAAAGTCGTTATATAACGGGACTCTGGGTGTAGAACAACCTGGTGATACCCAGCCCGTAAGTCTAACTTCGAGAAGAAACGGGCCCCTTGCACTTCCGCAATGATGTCATCAATCGTCGGGGTCAGGTGTCGTTCTCTCCTGATAGCCTTGTTGGGCAACCGCATGTCCACACAGATTCGGACAGAGTCCGGTTGTTTAGGTTTCCTCGCCACGACAATGGGGGATACCCAGGGTGTGGGGCCCTCCACCTTTTCAATTACGTCCAGGTTCACCAGGTTATCGAGTTCCTTGTCCACCTGGTCCCTTAGATGGAATGGGATCCGCCTGTGCTTCAGGGCTATGGGCTGTACCGACTCGTCGATGTGGAGCCTCACGGGGTCGCCGTTCATCCTCCCGATCCCTTTGAAGATGTCAGCATACTTGTCGAGCAGGTCGTTGATGTCCTCCAAGTATACTGAATAGGCGAAGCTGACTATACCAAGGGCCTCCGCTGCCGCGCAGCTGAGCAGGGTGTTGCTGCTCACCGGAGTCACATAGAAGCGGGCCCTGATCTTCGACCCGTCGTGTTCCACCTTGGCAACGAACACCCCATCGAGTGGCAAGGGCTCCCGCCCACCAAATGCGAAGATACGGGCCCTTGGTGTCGCCAGTCTCGGGGCTGGGTCAAGCGCAGCATAATGTCCTCTCGCCATGACATTTACAGAGGCTCCCGTGTCGACTAGCACAGGGACTGGCGAGCAGTTAACCTCCACGACACACCTCGGCTGTCTTCTGCTCCTTCCCTTGAGGACCTCCATGCTGGAGACGAAGAAGATGTTCTCCTCATCCTCCTCCTCCTCCACTTCTTCTTCCGCCGGGGCCTCCTCTGGTTCCACCTGTTCCACCTGAGCTACCCTCGGCGGGCGGTACTGCCGCGGGGCCCACAGACGGGGCTGCCCTCTCGGGATGAGTACAGGCAGAGTCGCCCTGCACACCCTCGAGAAATGGTCAGGCACCCCACAGCGTCCACAAACTTTTCCTTTGGCCATGCACTCCGATGAGTGGGGGAGATCATATCCGCATTTCTGGCACGATTCTACCGGCTTCCCCGCTCTGTCTCTGGGAGGTATACCGGGTTTTCGCACCCCTCTGCCGCCCCGCCAGATGGCGCACACCTCCTCCGGTTTCGCCGGGCGGGAACCGGCCTCCATTTTGTTGGCTCGAGCCTCCGCCACCTCATGGCACCTCCCGAGCTCCAGAATCCTGGCCAGAGTGAGTCCGGGCTCTCTTAGGACTTGTCGCCTCAGCTTGCCTGACGAGCACGCCTGGATCAGCATGGTCCTTATCATGTCCTCCGCATCCCCCCACGCACACCCTTGTGACAGGCGGCGCAGGCGGCCATAGAAAGTGTCAAGCGTCTCCTCTTCCTTCTGTTTGGCCGACAGCATGACGAACCTTTCAAAGTCCACGTTGGCAAGGGGGATGAAATGCGCCAGGAGGGCTGCTTTGGCCTGATCATACGTGTTACCCGCTGGAGTCAAAGATTCAAAGATCTCCTGCACAGTCACCCCTGCGGAGTATAGCATTGTGGCCACCATGCTGTCGTCGTCCGTGACTTGGGCGGCCCGAAAGTACATATCTAGCCTTGCGATCCATCTCCTCCATCGTGGCCCTAGACTGGACGGAGGGCCCGTAGCATCAAACTCCGGAATTGGCTGCAAGGCCGCTTGCGCCCTGGCTTGGGCCATGGCCAGGGGTGGTGGTTGGATAGGAGGGGGGGCTGCACCCACCGGTTGTACAGGCAGTCCAGACGTCGTCGAGCGCGGGATGTACTGTGGGGGGTTCTGCTGGAACAGGTCTGTTAGATCTTCATCCTGCGACTCCTCCGAAGCCGTGGCAGTCGCACCCTCCAGGGCACCAGGATCACTCCTAGGCGCAAGCGCACAGGCACCCTTGTTCCAATTCTAAGGGCCGCAACTTGCACCACTCCCCACACTGCCACCACCCACGTGATGATGAAAGGGTTGAAGGAGAGTACCTTAAGGCGCCTGGTGTCCACGTGGGCCGCAGAAGCTGGAGTGTCGTCCCCCACGTGATGATGATGAAGGGGTTGAAGATGGTCCTGAAGAGAATCCGTGAACAAAAGTCTCCAAAAATTGAGCTATAAAAGGAATGGGCTGAGAAGGCCCAGCCACCTCAGTCCATCTTCCAGCTACAACACGACGTCACCGCCTGAAAATTCACCAAAATGACAAAATCTTGGCATGGGCCTGCAGGTTATACTGCCTGCAGTCAGTTGATCCAAAAATTAGGTTTGGATTGTCTTCCTGCTCCAAACCGGAGCCGTTAGAAGACTCTCCACCTCGTGGGCAAGATGGCCGCCAGCCGCGTGTGGTCCGCGGCCTCGGCGTGATGCGAAACATCCGCGGATGTTTCACACGAAATGAAAAATTACTCCGGGATTGCGCTCACCGCCGGGCCCGGGCATCCGACACTCGTCGCCACTGTTGGGGGTCTCTGGGTGCCCCCGTTGCGTGCCCGCGAGCCCCAGCATGCACAGATGGGACACCAACACGTCTGCACGCTTCGGGCTCCCCGGTCGCTCTGACGCGGCCGGGAACGCCCCGTTTATTTAAGGCGCACGCGGCGACGTGCAACGTCACGCCGCCGCGTGCGTATCCCCTCACGGGGCAACGCCACACCGGGGATCGAACCTGTGTTGCTCTCTATTATCCTGCTTCCAAGGTAAATGCGTTGCCCCTGAGCCATTCTGCCGGAGTCGAAGCAACACACAACACCCCCCCCCCATACCACAGAGTGAGTGGTAGTGTGTGCCATGAACACTGCCAGCGGTAAATGGCAATAGCTGCCATGTTCAGTGAAATTCGCATTACAGATGAAAATAATGCTTGCCAATAAAGCACACATTCTCCGGATTAACGCTGGCGGTATTACAGTCTGTTGCAAATACCTTCAGGGGTACAAATAGAACCAGCTAAATTGTATGAACGTTGCTAATCCCCTTTGTGGAGGATTACTGTCAGTACTGCCAGGGGTACTGCCTGGTGGAGAGGCGGTCCCAGCAGAGCCGTCGGTAATTTACCACGGCGTTATTTGTTCTTTAACACGGCACCATCTGACTTCTTACCTAAATATTGACCTTCCTTTTTTTAAGCTATCACTCCCATTTTAAGCCCCGATGAATTGGGACTAAAAATGAATACAAAACCCGATTTCCACATTTTTGTGATGGGAGTGCATAACTTCGGCTCCCAAAGTGTGAACTGAAGATCTGACTGCCTCTTAATCTTCAAGTAATAACACTTTGTCAACAGAATTATTAATCGTAAATTTCAAAAAACTTATGTTTACGTCTTTTATGAATGGCTTGACATGGCGTCACACTATGGAAACTGTGTTACTTTTTGACAGGGCCCGTTTACTTCTTACCCGCCTTCCACTCAGGGCCCTTTACCCAGGACACCGCAAGAGGCTGTTAGTCTTTCTTCCCTGTTTGTTTATGTTGCCAGGTGAGATTTAAAGCAACATCCATTCCCACCCCATCCCTAAAGTAGCCTTCAAAGCCTTCTGAAGAGGGTGTGGGTGTGCCTGGGTCAAACTGTAAGGGCCCGATTCATGGATTGCTTTGCACGGTTCAACGTGACTTTGCACTGCCAACACAAACCCTGATTCATGGAACTGTGCAAAGTGTATTTTTGCAGTGCAAAGTCCGTGCAAAGTGAATGCAAAGTCACCATGAACGGGGCCCTAAAGCTCAAGGTTCCATTGCACACATTCCCTGCCGTGACTGTGAGCTTTGTCCACAGTCTTGCTGGTGCAACGGCGAGACCACATTATGGACTACACCAGGCTTGGCCCGCAGATTGAGGCGTGGGTGACCACAGTGACTGCAGTCACCAATCGCAAACTGAAGGCCAGGCAGGAGTTTAACGTGGGCCTCGTCCCCTTATCAAACCAGCTGCTAAGTCTGACCCCAGCCTGCACGACGCACTATCACAGCTTTCACCAAAGTGCCAATATAGAATTTGCAAAGAAAACACATTTCATTTGGCATCTAAAATGACGTCCATATATTGAACATGAGATGAAATGTGAAAGAGGGCTCCTTTACAGAATAGCATGAAAAGTTAAATAAAAAACAAATATTAAAAAGGAATAAAGGGTGAAAGCAGTGGGTGATAATAGGCAGTGACCTCCACCCTCAGATGACTCATAGTTGTGCCAATGCCTACCTGAGTGTGATCCCCTTTGGTGATTGTAAAGTGCTTTTGTGATTGAGTGTGATGCTTCTGTGTGATGCTTCTATGTGATACTTCCATTTGGTAACACCGGGAATATGTTGCTATATACACCACAGGTTTCTGTAGCGAGCAAGAGGTGTGAATGCGGGTAACCTGTGCAGGGCATTGGGGGGTCAGTGGGAACACACCATTGGTAGGGTGATGAAGTTTCTGCGGGGCCCAGAAACTCTCTGCAGGCCCTGGACTCACTGGGCTCTAGTTCATCCATTCTGTACTTGCCCACCAAAGGCTGATGTCCAGGCCCTAGCACTGCCCCCTAGTTAGGCTGGCTGGCGCTGTGGCGGAAACTCCTGCCAAAGTTTAGAGTTTGAAGAGTGTTGCAGAGGAGAACCATGGGACGGCCCTCTGGGCGGTGGCTTGGTCCCTTGAGTTCCAGGCTTATCTAAGGAACTGTGCAGCAGGCCTGCAGCCTTCCTCACAAAAAGACTCCAGTGCTGGGGGCCTCAGTGGCCTCTTCTCTTCGGGGTCGTAGAATCTTCATCCGGCCTGCCATAGGGGATGACAAATCCAATGTCCTCTTTCCTTTCTACAACGCCAGGGCAACGGTGCTTGGATACCTTATTATTGCTTTTAACTAGCAGCCCAGCTGCCACGAGGGCTCGCTCTAGTTAGGGAAGAAGCGGGTGCACTTGCGCTGTTTTCCAAGAACACCAAATAGAGTTGTGGTTTCTGAGAGATTTGAAACGTCCGCTGCAGGGGTGGCAGCGTGATTCTCCAATTACCCCAATTTCTGCATGCCCGCTTTCTCTTTCCGCTGCAGTTGACTGTTTTTGTGATCACAAGGTGTGCCTTGAAACACTTGTGTATAGGCGCGTTATAAGTGTCATATCATATCATATCACATCATATCATACAAGGTCACATGGTCCACCCACCAGGGGCCTCATTAAGGCACATTTCCACAAGCGGACATGTATTTTTGCACTTGTGAAAATGCCAAATGTCCGCAATCAATTGCACCAGCACTGATAAAATGCAGTAACATGAATTTGCACTAGGGCTGGTGCTTTTGTACAAGCGCACATGTAATTTGCTGATGCGCAAATGCACTGAAGAGGAAAGAACTGGCTTTGCCAACATTCGAACTGCATCCACATTAACATAACACTTTGAAAAAAGTAATGTTGTTATTATTCTATTCTAGAATTTACTCCTTCGGTATTTACAGGTACATTTGAGTTTTATCACAGTGCTGCTCTGCAGACTTGCTGATGGGGCCTTTAAACTCGAATTTATGGTGACGTGTCTTTCCATGGATGCATTTGCCTCAGTGCATTTTCACTTGTGCATTGACATCGGTTTTGCTCGTTTGGCAGGGAACAGGCAAAATAGATGTAACAAGGGGGAAGGGGTATACCGAAAAAGGGGGCAGGAGGGCACTGATGCTCGACTCCTGTTTACAGATGGTAAGGAACATAGTAAATACATTGGGAAGGGGGTACAATAAAAATGGGGTATAAAGGGCTTGTCCTTGCTTGCAGAAACGCAAGGATCCAGTTGCACCCTTCCTTATGCACCGATTCAAGCGCATAGATGGGAAGACACAGAACCGATGGTGCGCGTTCATTGGGTGACTGATCTGCTTTGATGTCCCACGTCAGGCATCAGCTGGGAGTCTGTCACATCGCACTCTTAGCCCCTTAAGTGCCAAGGACGAGGTATCTCGTCCATGGGATTACCTCCCTGTTGCCAAGGACGGAATACCTCGTCCTTGGCACTTAAGGGGTTAATGAAACAGAAAACGTTATAAGGCATTGAATGGTGAAATACCAAAATCCCCAAAAAAGGCAGTTAAGTGTGAGGCTTTGCTAAGTGGCTTAAAGCTACGCCAGGGTGGCACTTATCATGAGTAAATCCAATGCATTCTGGATTAGGGGCCTCTGGAAGGACACCACTTTGTGTGTCTGGCCACAGTGAGCTTGAGTTCTCCCACAGATGCATTTGGCGACCCTCGGTATTTGTCCTCAGCTGCCCCATCAAGCATAACATGCACCCAGGGGTCACCATCTCAGACTTGCCCAAACCCCGCCGAGGCTCATGGAGAGATTTAAGTCTAGGCGTTAATTTAAGTCTACGAGTCTGCCACTCCTGCCAGCAGTACACAGCAGAGACCAAGGCTTTTAGTTTGAGCCTCGCCCAGAGGATGTTTGTTCATGTCATGTGCCCATATTCTACTAACTATTTAAATAATTCACTGAACACGTGGAAGCTTCTTTTTTCTGTGGGAAAAGTGCGCCAAAACCCGAAAGAAACCCTTGCTTCACTCTGACCTTTAACCTGTTTTTTGCAGGGTTGGCCCCCTGCTGTGGGGTAGATCGCCTCCTTAAAACACTAGTGCGATTCATGTGACGACCTGTTACACACAAATGCCATGTAAGGGAACTGTGCTCAGTGTGCGTCCAGCTATTCAGGCTCCCACATGTTGCTATTGTGGTGGTCGGATTAGTCCTGTGCAGACCGGTGTCATTTGGTCATTGGCGACTAGGGGGAATGTTTAGGGCCAATCTCCAGTAGACCTCGTGAGGCTAACAAGGCCTGTCTTCGATGTATTATTTTGTATTGCAAGGAGACGCGTGCAGCTCCACGCCACCCACTCCGTATAAGCTTGTCAGAAATTACTGCCAAACTCAATTACCATTACTGCCACTTTCTACCCGGAAAAGGACAAGTGGCAGCAGGGTGGTATTCAGCCCACTCTTAGATTCAATGAGACTCCTTGGTGTGTTCCAAGGAGTTACAGCAGTAACAGGGCTGCAGTCATTCTTGTATTTTATGGAGATAAAGTGGAGAGATCCCCCAGCTCTGTGCTGCTGGTTACCCCAGGTGGGGGCGCAATATGCTACGAACAAGGACTCAGCCCTTTTAAACTACTATAGTGATTATTTGGTGCCAAAAAAAAGCATCGCAACATAAGGGCAGATATGGGGGTTGTGCAGAGAGAAACAGGCCACATAGCTCAATGAACAGGCCACATAGCTCAATGAACAGGCCACATAGCTCAATGAACAGGCCACATAGCTTAATGAACACGCCTCATTGCTCAAAGAACAGGCCACATAGCACAAGGAACAGGCCACATAGCTTAATGAACACGCCTCATTGCTCAAAGAACAGGCCACATAGCACAAGGAACAGGCCACATAGCTTAATGAACACGCCTCATTGCTCAAAGAACAGGCCACATAGCACAAGGAACAGGCCACATAGCTTAATGAACACGCCTCATTGCTCAAAGAACAGGCCACATAGCACAAGGAACAGGCCACATAGCTTAATGAACACGCCTCATTGCTCAAAGAACAGGCCACATAGCACAAGGAACAGGCCTCATAGCTCAAAGAACAGGCCTCATAGCTCAATGAACAGGCCACATAGCTTAATGAACACGCCTCATTGCTCAAAGAACAGGCCACATAGCACAAGGAACAGGCCAAATAGCTTAATGAACACGCCTCATTGCTCAAAGAACAGGCCACATAGCACAAGGAACAGGCCTCATAGCTCAATGAACAGGCCACATAGCTTAATGAACACGCCTCATTGCTCAAAGAACAGGCCACATAGCACAAGGAACAGGCCTCATAGCTCAATGAACAGGCCACATAGCTTAATGAACACGCCTCATTGCTCAAAGAACAGGCCACATAGCACAAGGAACAGGCCAAATAGCTTAATGAACACGCCTCATTGCTCAAAGAACAGGCCACATAGCACAAGGAACAGGCCACATAGCTTAATGAACACGCCTCATTGCTCAAAGAACAGGCCACATAGCACAAGGAACAGACCTCATAGCTCAATGAACAGGCCACATAGCTTAATGAACACGCCTCATTGCTCAAAGAACAGGCCACATAGCACAAGGAACAGGCCTCATAGCTCAATGAACAGGCCTCATAGCTCAATGAACTGGCTCATAGCTCAATGAACTGGCTCATAGCTCAATGAACAGGCCACATAGCTCAATGAACAGGCTCATACCTCAATGAACAGGCCACATAGTTCAATTAACAGGCCACATAGTTCAATTAACAGGCCACATAGCTCAATGAACAGGCCACATAGCTCAATGAACAGGCCACACAACCCAATGAACAGGCCACACAACCCAGTGAACAGGCCACACAACCCAATGAACAGGCCACATAGCTCAAAGAAAAGGCCACATAGCTCAATGAACAGGCCACATAGCTCAATTAACAGGCCTCAAAGCGCAATGAACTGGCCCCGTAGCTCAATGGACAGGCTGCATAGCTCAATGAACAGGCCTCATAGCTCAATGAACAGGCCTCATAGCTCAATGAACTGGCCCCGTAGCTCAATGAACAGGCCTCATAGCTCAATGAACAGGCCTCATAGCTCAATGAACTGGCCCTGTAGCTCAATGAACAGACCGCATAGCTCAATGAACAGGCCACATAGCTCAATGAACATTCCACATAGCTCAATGAACAGGCCTCATAGCTCAATGAACAGGCTCATAGCTCAATGAACAGGCCACATAGCTTAATGAACACGCCTCATTGCTCAAAGAACAGGCCACATAGCACAAGGAACAGGCCAGATAGCTTAATGAACACGCCTCATTGCTCAAAGAACAGGCCACATAGCACAAGGAACAGGCCTCATAGCTCAATGAACAGGCCACATAGCTTAATGAACACGCCTCATTGCTCAAAGAACAGGCCACATAGCACAAGGAACAGGCCAAATAGCTTAATGAACACGCCTCATTGCTCAAAGAACAGGCCACATAGCACAAGGAACAGGCCTCATAGCTCAATGAACAGGCCACATAGCTTAATGAACACGCCTCATTGCTCAAAGAACAGGCCACATAGCACAAGGAACAGGCCTCATAGCTCAATGAACAGGCCACATAGCTTAATGAACACGCCTCATTGCTCAAAGAACAGGCCACATAGCACAAGGAACAGGCCAAATAGCTTAATGAACAGGCCTCATTGCTCAAAGAACAGGCCACATAGCACAAGGAACAGGCCTCATAGCTCAATGAACAGGCCTCATAGCTCAATGAACTGGCTCATAGCTCAATGAACTGGCTCATAGCTCAATGAACAGGCCACATAGCTCAATGAACAGGCTCATACCTCAATGAACAGGCCACATAGTTCAATTAACAGGCCACATAGCTCAATGAACAGGCCACATAGCTCAATGAACAGGCCACACAACCCAATGAACAGGCCACACAACCCAGTGAACAGGCCACACAACCCAATGAACAGGCCACATAGCTCAAAGAAAAGGCCACATAGCTCAATGAACAGGCCACATAGCTCAATTAACAGGCCTCAAAGCGCAATGAACTGGCCCCGTAGCTCAATGGACAGGCTGCATAGCTCAATGAACAGGCCTCATAGCTCAATGAACAGGCCTCATAGCTCAATGAACTGGCCCCGTAGCTCAATGAACAGGCCTCATAGCTCAATGAACAGGCCTCATAGCTCAATGAACTGGCCCTGTAGCTCAATGAACAGACCGCATAGCTCAATGAACAGGCCACATAGCTCAATGAACATTCCACATAGCTCAATGAACAGGCCTCATAGCTCAATGAACAGGCTCATAGCTCAATGAACAGGCCACATAGCTTAATGAACACGCCTCATTGCTCAAAGAACAGGCCACATAGCACAAGGAACAGGCCAAATAGCTTAATGAACACGCCTCATTGCTCAAAGAACAGGCCACATAGCACAAGGAACAGGCCTCATAGCTCAATGAACAGGCCACATAGCTTAATGAACACGCCTCATTGCTCAAAGAACAGGCCACATAGCACAAGGAACAGGCCAAATAGCTTAATGAACACGCCTCATTGCTCAAAGAACAGGCCACATAGCACAAGGAACAGGCCACATAGCTTAATGAACACGCCTCATTGCTCAAAGAACAGGCCACATAGCACAAGGAACAGACCTCATAGCTCAATGAACAGGCCACATAGCTTAATGAACACGCCTCATTGCTCAAAGAACAGGCCACATAGCACAAGGAACAGGCCTCATAGCTCAATGAACAGGCCTCATAGCTCAATGAACTGGCTCATAGCTCAATGAACTGGCTCATAGCTCAATGAACAGGCCACATAGCTCAATGAACAGGCTCATACCTCAATGAACAGGCCACATAGTTCAATTAACAGGCCACATAGTTCAATTAACAGGCCACATAGCTCAATAAACAGGCCACATAGCTCAATGAACAGGCCACACAACCCAATGAACAGGCCACACAACCCAGTGAACAGGCCACACAACCCAATGAACAGGCCACATAGCTCAAAGAAAAGGCCACATAGCTCAATGAACAGGCCACATAGCTCAATTAACAGGCCTCAAAGCGCAATGAACTGGCCCCGTAGCTCAATGGACAGGCTGCATAGCTCAATGAACAGGCCTCATAGCTCAATGAACAGGCCTCAAAGCTCAATGAACTGGCCCCGTATCTCAATGAACAGGCCTCATAGCTCAATGAACAGGCCTCATAGCTCAATGAACTGGCCCTGTAGCTCAATGAACAGACCGCATAGCTCAATGAACAGGCCACATAGCTCAATGAACATTCCACATAGCTCAATGAACAGGCCTCATAGCTCAATGAACAGGCTCATAGCTCAATGAACAGGCCACATAGCTCAATGAACTGGCTCATAGCTCAATGAACAGGCCACATAGCTCAATGAACAGGCTCATAGCTCAATGAACAGGCCACATAGTTCAATGAACAGGCCTAATAGCTCAATGAACAGGCCCGTAGCTCAATGAACAGGCTGCATAATTCAATGAACAGGCCTCATAGCTCAATGAACAGGCCACATAGCTCAAAGAACTGGCCTCATAGCTCAATGAACAGGCCGCATAGCTCAATGAACAGGCCTAATAGCTCAATGAACTGGCCCTGTAGCTCAATGAACTGGCCCTGTAGCTCAATGAACAGACCACATAGCTCAATGAACAGGCCACATAGCTCAATGAACAGGCCACATAGCATCAATGAACAGGCCACATAGCTCAATCAACAGGCCACATAGCTCAATGAACAGGCCACATAGCTCAATGAACAGGCCACATAGCTCAATGAACAGGCCACATAGCGCAGTGAAAAAGCCTCATAGCTCAATGAACAGGCCACATAGCTCAATGAACAGTCTGCATAGCTCAATGAACAGGCCTCATAGCTCAATGAACAGGCCTCATAGCTCAATGAACAGGCCCCGTAGCTCAATTAACAGGCCGCATAGCTCAATGAACAGGCCTCATAGCTCAATGAACAGGCCTCATAGCTCAATGAACAGGCCACATGGCTCAAAGAACTGGCCTCATAGTTCAATGAACAGGCCACATAGCTCAAAGAACTGGCCTCATAGTTCAATGAACAGGCCACATAGCTCAAAGAACTGGCCTCATAGTTCAATGAACAGGCCACATGGCTCAAAGAACTGGCCTCATAGTTCAATGAACAGGCCACATAGCTCAATGAACAGGCCTAATAGCTCAATGAACAGGCCCGTAGCTCAATGAACAGGCCCCGTAGCTCAATTAACAGGCCGCATAGCTCAATGAACAGGCCTCATAGTTCAATGAACAGGCCACATAGCTCAATGAACAGGCCTAATAGCTCAATGAACAGGCCACATAGCTCAATGAACAGGCCACATAGCTCAATGAACAGGCCACATAGCTCTAACGTTGCGCTTCTTTTTCTCAGGTCCTCTTTTCTTGAGTCTTCAGGAGCAGCATTCACATTGGCCTGGCTGGTTTTAGTGGTTGGCTTAGGGTGACTAATCACAAAGTGCATTCTTGAGTCCTTCCTGCACCCCCTGAGAGAACGAGCCTGCCCTTACCTCTTCCGGCCAGACTGACTATGAAATCAGACATAGAAGTGCATGACATATGTTTTGCTTTAATTCCAATTAGTCCTCGTGGGGGGTGGAGCCAGCCTGAGCAAATAGTTAAGCAAACTACTCTTTGAACTGGTCCAATTCACACAGAATCAGAGTGTCCTGCCAGAGCTGGGCTGTATTGCCGATGACACCATGTTTCTTACAGAAGAAAGTGCAACCCACCCTTGACTGCAGATCGTGTAAAACAGAAAGGTGACACAGGAAGTTCAACATGGGTCAAGACAATCTGGCACTTTTGTGAACCTTCTGTGTGGTGCTCAGGGACAGCACAGACCTGGCCTGGAGCCTCACAGGAACAATATTGACAGTGGTATCTGTGTTGTAGGACTCGCCCAGTATTCAACAGCGGATGTAAGGCATCACCTGACAAGCAGGGATGTCCTATGTCACAACATTCCATTCCACTCCTCGTAAAAAAAAAAACATCACAACAGTGATAACATCATCATCTCTCGTGAATGTCAACTGTGGGACCCCCAGTGCATGCACCCTGCTACTGCCCGTTGTTCCAGGATATTTCTAACAGGGGATCCCTGTGGTTGGTGGGTCACCCTGGTGGGACTTTGGCTTCATGGCTGGACGGACACTATTTTTTGGATCGTGTGGATAATGAGTTTGCGCTGGGCGTGGTGGTCAGGAGTTTATACTCACCCTGCTGTCTGCTGAGGTTTAGGCAGGATGGACTTGTCTCTCTCGTGTCCAGTCGCTTTCACCATCCCATCCTCATCACCTTGTAAGCTCCCTGGTTCCATAATCTGCACCTACTTCTGTTGTATGTCCAGAGCACCTTTTGGGGTAAACGAGAGGTCAGCAGGTGGCTTAGCTGGTGATGACCCTCAAAGAAATTTTCACTTCCACCTGCGCAGGAGAACATGCAAGATCCATCATAAATGCCTCCCTTTCCTCTGATATCTTTCCCGACGCATTAAAAACGGTTCATGTCAAACCTCTAATTAAAAAACCTTTGCTCGACCCGCTCAAGCCCAAAAACTACCGCCCCATCTCAAACACCAGATTCCTTGCCAAACTCATTGACCGAACCGCCTACTCCAAACTAAATGCCTTTGTCGAAGCCAACAATCTCCTAGACCCCGCCCAATCAGGTTTCAGAGCCCGTCACGGAACGGAAACCACCCTAACCTCAATTTGAGATGACCTTAAAATGACGGCAGACTCCGCGGGATGCGCAGCACTAATCCTTCTTGACCCTTATCCATAAATCCTGATGTCCCGGCTATTGGTCTGACATGAGTTAGCTACGGTCAATCACCACTTTCTTTCTGTTTCAAAACATCGAACAGAGTAGTCGTTTGTGGGCAGGACCCTAATCTGATACATAATTGAAATCGTTTCAAAATCACCAATTTTCCGATCCTAGCCAGTCTAATTCCCGCCAGATTCCAATTGTTGGCGTGCTAATGGGAGTCCCAGGAGTTTATCGGGGAATAGATTTCCCAAAGTGGCTAGCTTGTATAACTGGCCATATCCCCTTGGTTCCACCCCACATAGCATGGGTTGCTGAGCTTTCGTTCGTTAAACATAATGTCGGCCTGATTGCATTGTTGCAGAGAAAGCGGGGAAAGTTCCCTCCCAAGCATACAATGTGATCTAATGTCAGTGCACTTTTGTTCACCTTCTTTTTCCATTTAGTTTCACTGGTGAATCTTATTCTGATGTAATCCCCACAATCTGCTTCCTCCTTCCTGCCTTCTTCAAGGAAGAGATTCTGGTTACTGTGGCAATCTTGTTTCTTTGGGTACCAAATCTTGGCTCTTGGTTTCCCCTCTGCTCATGACCAAACTCTTCTCCTTGAACGGTTGTGAGAATTTACTTTCAAAGTGTCTTGTGTTCTGTTTTCTCGCAATTAAATGTACGCAGTCCTTTGCCTGTAGCACCTCCAAAGAAATGCATCTGAGTGAAGGCTCTGTTGTCTGCAGTGTTCCTGCTGGACACTTGTTCCGGAAGAAACAATATCCCTTGAAAGCCTAGGAGTGGAGCCATGGCCAGACTACCACCATCTGCTGTAGGTCGGGCCCAGGCCGAGTTATATCCCTGATCGCAGGATCTCTGCAAGCTTGTGAACGGAAAGTCTCTCTAAAGGGGAGACTGGTTCACTCCCTGAGAGTTCAGGGGCAATGCACCGCTAGCCTTGGGAACAGGACTATACCGTGCAACATCAGGTGCTTAGGAAAGCCTAAGAGCGGAGCCCTGGTCATACTGCCACCATCTGCTGTAGGCAGGGCCTAGGCCGAGTTAGATCCCTGATCGCAGGATCGCTGCAAGCTTGTGAATGGTAAGTCTTTCTAAACGGGGGACTGATTCAATCCCTGATAATTCAGGGGCAATGCACCGCTAGGCTTGGGAACAGGACTATATTGTGCAACATCAGGTGCTTTAGAAATTGGACGAGTCCGGCATGAAAAGCTGAATGGATGGGGCCTCATTACAAGTTTGGCGATGCAGTAAAAAAGTGCAGGTACATCCATTACTGGTCAAGTTTTGGCAGTAACAGAATAACCTCTGTTTTAACCGCATTGCTGAATTCTGAGTTTGGAAGACTTGCCTCGAGCCTTATGCTGGAGGTAAATCCTCCACTTTAAGAAGGGCAAACATTGATGAATTTACCGTACGGAAATCCTGCTCCCTGTAAATTCGACAAAAATCCTCAATGAGTCCCAATGACTCCAAAAATCAGGATTAACACCTTTTTATGCTACGGCGACTGAATGGCAGTAACAGTAAATTATGTTGGTGGTAATTCCGCAGAGAAACTGCCAAATTACAGCTCAACTCATAATGAGGCCGATATCTGGGGAGGATTGGGAATGGGAGATTGTGCACCAAATGCAAATTCGAGCTTCATTGGCACTAGAATCATTGAAATCTGCACGTGAAATCAACAGGCTGTAGCCATGAGTGTATCTGTGTCTAATTGCATTCAGTTCGGGGGTTCTTCACTTTGCTTTTGTTCACGTTTCAGAAGCACCTTCGCCACCGTCCTTGACATCGCCACCAACCACCACAAGATCGTCGCCAGCAACATCGCCAATCACAGGTGACTATGACGTGATTTTCATACAAAGGGTCATCATGCTTGTCACGTTCCATTTAAGATCAAGGTGCCTCTCACTTCCATTCAATGTCAGGTGCCTCACAGCTGATGTCACCAGAGCATGGCTGCCTGGGAATGATTTTCTCATGTGTCTGGGCTCGTGAAGTGATCATGCTATTAAAAAAAGTAGTGGACAAGTGAACAGCTTTGTCCTTTGTGCAGGCCTGGTATTGGCGTTTGCCAGGCACTAGCATAATGGTACTACCTGGGCATAAGAAGGCCACAGCTGGCAAATTCCGTTAGCATCTGTGCATTCATAGTAGCAGCACCTGGCAAATGCCTCTGGGGCCTGGGTCCTCAATACCTCCAACTATCTCTTTATAAATACCTTCCTACTCGAGCTCTTTGCTCCTCCACCTCCAGCTCCCTCAGGGTCAGTCGCTTATCCAAGCACTGAGTTGGTGGTAGATCTCTTTCTTGGGCTGGGGCCTCCCTCTGGAACAGCCCCCCTGCTTCCCTCAAACTTGAGGAGAGCCATATCTCATTCCGGAAGCACCTCAAGACCTTCCTCTTTGCTTCTGCGTTCTCTCTTCCTCGCCCCTGCTGATCTCCTGTCTGATACTTCACTGGTTACCTGGCTACCCTCTGATTTCGGGCCCAGGTGCCTGCCCGCACAGTTGCACACCTGCACTGCCTCCAGGCAACCCTTGCACTTGGGTCTGTATCTGTAATCCTACAGTCCCCCTACCTGCACTTTTGGACACTTTCTGTCTGCACTTACCCTTGTACCTGCTGGCTGCACTTCTTGTTATTGTTTTGATCCCAGGTACAGCACTGCACCCTCCCCTTTCCCCTGGCACTTTCCCCTCCCCCCTCCCATGCACTTGCGTGATCTCAATGTCACTTGGCCTACTAGGATCGTTGTCCTCCCTCTGTTCCCCCTTCCTTGCCTCATCGCACCTTGTAACACTTGTGTATAGGCACGTTACAAATGCCATATCATATCATATCAATACCTATAGAGAAGCCAAAACGGTTTGCTTTCCCAATGCTTGTTTTTAATGGGACTTTAGTAGAAGGTAGTGAGATAAATAAAATGGCTGAAAGCAAATTTTGTTGCGACAGCTGTATTAGACCAGTGACGTGTATTTGCAGCTTCAATTGGGCCATTAACTCTCAACAAACCTTAAAAATAACACCGGCAAGGAAAAGTATGATGTTACTGCTTGATGGAGCGAGTTCCAAGAGATCCCAGGAGGACGAGTTTTGTACAGGAGTGGTATTTATGGTATTTATAGCACGCACAAAACTGAATGAACCGTATAACGGCGCAGATGATAACCAGATTGATAGATGGTAAGGAGAGCTCCAGACCCGGACCCCGGAATACAAGGGCCATCTACCTGAACAGAAAAGTCTTTAATGCTCGCTGAAATTGGAGAAGCAAGCTCATTGTCCTTAGCTCTAGTGGCAGGGAGTTCCACAGCCTGGGACCAAAGACGGAGAATCTTCTGTCACCTCGAGATTTATAAACTGAATGAGGAATAACCAGAAGATGGCCATCACTGGAACGTAGCTGTCTTACAGGATGGTATAACTGAATCAGCTCTCTGAGGTACAAAAGGGCAATGCCATTTACACATTTGAACTTAATACAGCCTTCAATGGACATAGGGATTAGTGTGGCCATAGGCAGTCAATAGGTGTGTAAATACCCACACAACACCCACAATCTCTGTGTGTTTCCTCACATGTCATCTCCCTCCCAACTGCACTCCAATGAAATAGTTTTGGCTTATGGGACATCAAGAGTGCATTGGGGTGATACATTTTCCTTTAAAAAAGACATTGACTGTGGAGTCCTGCAAGGTGCTAGCATGTCTCCGCTACTTTTTAACCTTTACCTTAGCTTTTTGTGCATAGTCCTCGACCACTTTAACATCTTTTTCCCTCAACTATGCTGACGACACTCAGCTAGTGGTTGAATTAAGCGGGATTACAAGAAAGACAGTGAAATCGTAAAATCCATATTTAATACTGTCGATTCCTGGATGGACACAACTGGTTATGCTTGAATAGCAAGAAAACCAAGTTGATGGTTTTTGGTTCTTACCATGCTAGGGCCAAACTCTCCTTGCATTATGAGTCCTTCTTCATTAAAGATGCTCACATCCAGGTTTTGAGCAAGGTCAAAACCCTAGGGATGATTCTGGAAGCGTCTATGAGTGCAGACGCGCAAGCCCTTTACATTAGCAAAAACTGTTCCTATTACCTCAGATTGTTGAAAGCAATAAGACCCTATCTGAGTGAAGATAACTGTGCCACGATAGCTAGAGCTACCATCTTATCATGTCTAGACTATGGCAACGCACTCTTACTGGGAGCGAATAAACAATGCGTTGTTAGATACCAACATATTCAAAATATTGCGGTCAGGATAATTAAACATGAATTCAAAACCGAAAATATCAGCAACGCCAGGAAGGAACTACACTGGTTAAGAATAGAGGACAGAATACAGTTCAAGGCCGCCACGTTGCTTCATAAATGTATCTACGGGAAGGCTCCAGCGTACCTCAAGGCTAAGATCCACCCTTATGCTCCTAGCCGAGCGCTAAGATCAGCCGCCTTAGGTATGGTGGCTACAGCACCTCACAAGAGCACAAATGGCTTAGGGAAAGCATTCCCGACAGCTGCTGACGGTATCTAGAATAAACTGCCTATAAACCTAAGACTGGAATCAAAATATTTAACTTTCCGTAAAAAATGGAAGACCTATGTGTTTAAATGAGGTCAACCGCTTCTCTAGCTAGACCCCCTCCATTTGTGAGGTTTACCTTGTCCTGTGCACATGTTTTAAGCCACGTTTGTTGTCCTGTGTTCATGTGAAGGCACCATGATGCTTGCAAGCTTCTGACGCTATATAAATTAAAATAAAATAATTGGGTGCCGCTTTTAGCCAAATCTAAAAATGTACCATAGCCATGCCATATTGCCACAGACAATTTTTTGGTCATATATTTTTTTTTTCTTCAAAAAATCATATTACTGTTCGATTCAAAATGTCTTAAGAGAAGGAAGAAGAACGCAATGCAGGAATCGAGCCCAGGGCACAGATGCAGACGCATGGAATCTGAGGTGATCACTACCAACCTGGGAATCTAATTTAGGAATATCTTTAAAACATGTAGATTACACAGTGCACAGAACCGTCCCTTAAGCAAGCAGTGCTTTGAGATTTCCACATATCAGCCTTCACAAGAAGACATGGGACCAGCCGGATGCTTGGCCGAAGCAAAAGTAAACAGGAATGAAAATAATGCACCAAAGGATGATGGGGGAAGGCTGCCCTTCCCAATGGGAAGCGTGCAAGGTGGGCGTTGGCTTGACCTGTGTATCATCTCTCGTGAATGTCAGCTGTGGGACCCCCAGTGCATGCACCCTGCCACTGCCCGTTGTTCCAGGATATTTCTAACAGGGGATCCCTGTGGTCGGTGGGTCACCCTGGTGGGACTTTGGCTTCATGGCTGGACGGACACTATTTTTTGGATCGTGTGGATAATGAGTTTGCGCTGGGCGTGGTGGTCAGGAGTTTATACTCACCCTGCTGTCTGCTGAGGTTTAGGCAGGATGGACTTGTCTCTCTCGTGTCCAGTCGCTTTCACCATCCCATCCTCATCAGCTTGTAAGCTCCCTGGTTCCATAATCTGCACCTACTTCTGTTGTATGTCCAGAGCACCTTTTGGGGTAAACGAGAGGTCAGCAGGCGGCTTAGCTGGTGATGACCCTCAAAGAAATTTTCACTTCCACCTGCGCAGGAGAACATGCAAGATCCATCATAAATGCCTCCCTTTCCTCTGATATCTTTCCCGACGTATTAAAAACGGTTCATGTCAAACCTCTAATTAAAAAACCTTCGCTCGACCCGCTCAAGCCCAAAAACTACCGCCCCATCTCAAACACCAGATTCCTTGCCAAACTCATTGACCGAACCGCCTACTCCCAACTAAATGCCTTTGTCGAAGCCAACAATCTCCTAGACCCCGCTCAATCAGGTTTCAGAGCCCGTCACGGAACAGAAACCACCCTAACCTCAATTTGGGATGACCTTAAAATGACGGCAGACTCCGCGGGATGCGCAGCACTAATCCTTCTTGACCTATCCGCCGCCTTTGACAAAATCAATCACTCAATCCTCCTAGACCGCCTCCACTCCCTATGAATTCGGGGAACCGCTCTTAAATGGATAGCTTCATTCCGCAAAGATCGGTACCAAATAACGATTCTCTCCACCTATACCTCCCAAGCCTGACCAGTCGACACGGGAGTCCCACAAGGAGCATGCCTATCTGCCCTCCTGTTCAATCTCTACTTGATCACTCTCCCACCAATAATTCGTTCGCACAACATCCTGTGCTACAACTACGCCGACGACACTCAACTAATTCTAAAACTCCTGAACTCAAAACCCAACTCCCGACCAGACCTGGCCTCCTGCCTCCTTGACATAGAAATCTGGCCACTTCTTGTTAAACCCCTCCAAAACGGAAATCATGATATGTGGCCACTCCGAACTTTTTCCGCACCCACTACCCTGGCCATCCGCCATGGGCAACTCACCAACCCCCTCCAACTCAGTGAAAAATCTTGGATGCACCCTTGACTCTGACCTAACACTCTCGCACCAAGTCAACAACGTCTCAAAGTCCTGCCACTACCACCTTAAAATCCTTAGGCCCATCTTTCCATATCTCTCCTTTCCCAACAGACTCTCTGCGGTCCAATGAATCGTTATATCAAGACTGGACTACGCAAACCCCCTATACCTCGGAGTCCACGCGTACCAACTGAATAAACTCCAAAGGGCACAAAACGCTGCAGCCAAATTGCTACTTGCGCTCGGCCCAAGAGACCACATCCCCCCAGCCTTTAAGATGCTGCACTGGCTTCCAGTAGCCCGAAGGGTGACTTTCAAAACCTTGTGCATCTCCCATCGAGCACTGCACAAAACCAGACCTCAATATCTTCAAGACAAGCTAAAACCCTACCACCCCCCACGCAACCTAAGATCAAACTCAGCCGGCCTCCTAGTCATACCGAAGACAAACTCAAGCAGGTTAGGTGGAGCATCATTCTCAGCCTTGGCCCCCAAGCTATGGAACTCACTCCCATCCCACATCCGCCTAACTGAGGATCTAACGTCTTTCCGCAAACTGCTGAAAACCTGGCTCTTCCTCTAAAACCAACCCGTACCAAACTATCCCTAACAGACCAACAGCAACTCAATGACACCAATACATCAAACCACCTGATGCGAGAAACTGACAGCTAATAACCCCTAATCTAAACTAAAAGGACAAACAGAATTAAACGAATAAAGTAGATCAAAGCAGTGAAATCGCTACTAAGAGTAAATCATACGGAAACAGTAAAGAGATTTAAACTCCTGAAATCGACAGAATGCATGCGGACTGAACGAAGTAAATGGCGTGGATGAATTAGCTAGAATGGAAACAGTGGAACAAATGAATGCGCTGAGTGGAAGAATTAGCTAGAATGGATGAAACAGGTGGAACAAATGAATGCATGAGTGGAAGAACAGATACCTATATAGTTCGAATGAGTGTGGAAATCGAATTAATTTGTAGATCGGATGAGTGTATGGAATGGATGAACATGCTGAGTGGATGAGTGTGTAGAGCAGCTGGATGTGTAGAACGGACGAGCGTGTAGCGCGGATGAGTGCGCAAATATAGAGAAGCGAGTAGAACGCAAGAGTACGTAAAACAGATGAATGTCCAGAACGGATGAGCGTAAACCGGATTAATGTGTAGAATAGATGAGTATGTGGAGCGGATGAGTATGTAGACCACATGAGGGTGGATAATAGATGAATATGGAAGTGGATAGAGCGGATGAGTGGATAGAGCAGATGAGTGGATGAGTGGATAGAGCGGATGAGTGGATAAAGTGTACAGAGAGGATGAGTAGATAGAGTGGGCGAGTGGACATGTGGACGAGTGGATGAGTGGATGAGTGGGTGAGGGGATGGAGTGGAGGAGTGGATAAGTGTATAGAACGGATGAAAGTATAGAACAGATGAGTGAAGAGATGAATATATAGAACAGGATATTGCTGCTGACTGCGTGAAAAGCGCGAGTGCTTAAAGATGATGAGTGCGGGGAGCAGATGAGTGCGGGGAGCTGATGAGTGCATAGAGGAGGTGAGTGCATAGAGGGGGTGAGTGCATAGAGGGGGTAAGTGCGTAGAGGGGGTGAGTGTGTAGAGGGGATGAGTGCGTGAAACAGGTGAATGCATAGTACATGTGAGGGCATAAAGCGGATGAATGCCTGGAGCGAACGCGTGCCTGGAACGAACGAGTGCCCAGAGTGAATGGACGTGTTGCATAGAACGGACGAGTACGTAGAACGAACGAACACAGATTGCATCCAATACTGATGAGTGCGTAGAATCGATGAATACGTAGAGCTGCCGAATGCGTAGAGCATGGAGCAGACAGGAGTGCATGCATGGGGCAGGCAGGAGTGCATGCGTGGGGCAGGCAGGAGTGCATGCGTGAGGCAGACAAGAGTGCATGTGAGGGGCAGACAATAGTGCATGCGTGGGGCAGACAAGAGTGCATGTGTAGAGCTGACTGGAGTACGCATGGCGGACTGGAGTGCGCAGAGCGGACTCGAGCGTGCGGGGCGAGCAGCGATGCATGAATGAATAGGAGTGCACGGAACAAACTGGAGCGCATAGAATCACGTGACGTATATAGTATGGTCTGGATTGCAGAGAGCGTTTGAAAGAGCATATAGCCCATCATATCTCACCACCACGCTTACTCTCTTCTTTACATCACCACTCAACTAGAACACAGAGATTCTATGACACCATTCGGTATAACTGTTCTCACACCAACATCCGCCGCTCACTCCACATCATTCTAAGTAAACACTGCTGGTTACACACCCCCCAGCCAGGCGTTCTCCTCAGGCCTAACGCAGCCTCAATCGGTCTGGATAAATCCTGCCAGAACTAACACATACTCCTGATCTCTCAACCACCACACCTACCGCTAAGAAGCAGCTATCACACGAATCCCACACCAGCTGCACACATATCCGGTGCTCACACAGACCTTTTGACTCTCTCTACTCTCTCTACTGATCTGAACTTCGGCTCCCAAGGGTGTTCAACCTACCAGCGCCTTCAGACCATACCAATGGTATATAAGGCGCTATATAAATGCAAAATAACAATAACAATAACAATGAGGATGGAAAGTTGAAATCAACGGGACACGAGCCACACAAGTCCAGGGTTATTATTATACAAAATCTTCAGCCAACTCCTTGGCAGAAATGGATCCATTTCCATGTAAGACTATGGGCTTCATTCCGAGTAGGGTGGTAAGGGTTAACGGTCACCGGTAACGAGAATGGTGCCGTTAAACCCTTACCGCTCTACTACGAGTTCCCTTTGCGGGTCCTTCCTTAACGCCTGCTTTTAGCAACTCATGCAGAGCACCTGAGTCCTTATGCTCCAAAATGCTATATAAATCTGCATATCGGGTGTTCTCAATGGGACTCATTAGGACCCATTCCGAGGATGCCAGTAGGCCACCGGTGGTACCGGCAGCCTGTCACAAGCCTCTGCTTACCATTTCCACTGCCCGATATGCTGGTCCGATATGCCGGTAATACCTGGATATTATGGTCAGCTGCCAAAAGGTATGTTCCCATTCCTGTGTAATCCCATAGGATTCCACGGGAATGAAAACACTGAAGCAGCGGCACCGTTATGGTGCCGGTGCTTCAGTGACTCCTCTGCCGGTAGGGACCTGCACAACCCCTACTGGCAGATTCGGTGTGAGCCAATCCAGAAAAAAGGGACCAGTAACCTTGTTACCGGCACCTCAATTCTGGACCAGCTCACCTGTCCAGAATTGAGGATCTTTGAATACATCAGTAAAGATTAAGTAATACTATTGCACAAGTCAACAACCCACTCTTCCGCTTCCAAGTATTTGTTGATGGAAAAATAATGCAGTCATTCTGATCATTTTCAAAGCTGGGCAGACCCAACCTACCTCTCGGAACTTGCAGTCTCTTTATCGATATAAGAACTTGCTATTGCAGAATAACAATACCTTCATTCAATTATCTAATTCTTCACATGGTTTGTTTTGGATCTTGGATTTTATTAGACTTACCTTGCCCCAAACCCCAACTAATGTGGTTTCCTACTCAAAATGTTCTCCTTGATTGAAGTAAGTAATGGATTAAAATTGACTGTGGCCAATGTGGCAAACTTTGTGTTTTTATGTCACTCGAATTGCCAATCACTAAATGGCATCGATATAACCACGGGCCGCAAACATTCTTTCCTTTTTCCCCAGTTCATTCCATGTACACTAATACTGTCAGATCATAGCGTACACAAGACTAAAACAGAGAAGACGGGTTTTCCTGTATCCATCAGTTCTGATGCCTAGCCTACTGGAATGAGGAGCACACTAAGAGAGCATCCACACCTATTGCCAATCCTCATTCCACGTGTTATCAACGTTCCCGTTCACCTGGAATGGGTGGATTACAGTTGCATGTGCCTGGTGCCTGGTTTTCCTGTAACTGCAAAAGCCAGGCATAATCAGTTGTGAATCAGTGGGTCAACTGCAAATTGCTGATTTTTGGCATAGCCATGGGTGTGTCAGATATCATCCAGAAATGTTCACATGCACGCAATAAAGCAGGGTATGCCAGGGTTTTGCACCCCACCCCACAAACCTGCACACATTTCCCAATCTGTCTTCTCTGCATGAGCAGAAGGACCAGAAATGCAGCGATGGGCACAACCTAGTCCTGCACTCACCACCTCGCCGACGCCGCTTTTTTTAATCACACATTTCCATCCAAAATCGCTTTAAACTGGAGCGTCTGATTACTGTGCAACATAATCTGTGAATGTTTGTCAGGAGCTCACCTCAGGTGCCAAAGACGCAAAATGTTAAAATGACCTCGACACTCAGTCGAGGACTGGGCACGGGGGAGTTCTATTGCATTTGTATTACTCCCTCTCATCAGTGCAATTAAAGGGGCCACATCAAGTGGGCCTGTATTTTAAAAAAGACAGTGGGCCTCATTCCAAGTATGGCAGTCCGTGAACTACGGTACCGGTAAGCATGCCGGTACCGTAGTACGTGCTCTGCTCGCGGGTGTCGTTTCACCCGCCAGGGTTTTCCTGGCAGGTGTAACGGCACCTGCGAGCAGAGCCCGTCGGATGCACCGGCACAACTCTGTATGTGCCGGTGCATCAGACCTCCCCATCCACGTTCAGCCCTATGGATGGGGGTCATGCCAAGCTCGGCATGACCCTGTTCTTGCCCATTCACGGGTGCCGGAAAAAATGCAACTCGGCTACCGTCTGAGTTGTAATCAGGCCCAGTATGTATTCACTGGGGTATTCAACTCCCAACTGGATATCATCATCTAGATATGGTCGACTGGTTTCAGCGGTCTAGTCACTTTCTTTTTTCGCGGGTTTCTTCAGGACCCAAATCACTGTCACTGGTAACACTCTTCGTTTGCTCCACGGAATCTCAATATAACCTGTTTGGATTATCTCGTGGATTATTTGTTCTCCTTTTTGAAGTCTGTCACCTGTTTCACAGGGGATTTGTCATTTTGAAACACTGGGAACTAAGAAATGCAGAGATGCACGCTCCGAAAGGACTTATCACTGCTATGCCGCTGATGAGTTTCTAGATAGGGCTGGAGGACTGTCTACAGGATGGGAATGCAACTCAAAGTGGGATCATCTAAGGTTAACAGTGAAAGAAGGAGGTTCCATGAAAGGGCCTCATGTAAAAGGTTGAATGTCCAACCCCTATTCTAGTAACACAGCTCCAGCCCAGGACAGGTTTTTAGAGCATCCTAGCACACTTCCTTTGTGATGTTGTTCTGTTTGTTGTTGCCCAGAGTCTTTTGTCCTAGGAGTGGTCTTCGTCTTGATCATGATTTGTTCTTGGCGTTTGGTGTTGGTCTTGATCTGTGTCTTAGTCCTGTATTGCAGGATGAGGCAGTGGAGTACCATTAGCCACCATGGCAAGTCCTGTGTGGGTCTCCTATTGCCCTAGGGCTTTCTCTTTATTTTTTTGTATATGATTTCATGAAGGTATGTATCCTCCCCCCCTACCAGGTAATTTTAGGTGCAATTTACTGCCCACCTCCCCTCCAACCTGGTTCTCAAAAACTATAAGCACATTTTCTTTTTGTGGGTTGGTGGCCTCCCAACTTCCACCAGTATTTGGGCTGGAGGTACAATCTACATTCACTTCCACTGCTTCAGAGATCTCAGGGTGTGGCTCCTGGCAGTCTCGGGTCCCAGGTTCTCAGCAGGTCTCTCCTTCTAGAGTGGCCCCTCAAACTATATTCAGCTAAACTCTGATCCTGCAAACTGCCTTTCTCACTCCCTGCATCTGCTTGACCTTCTTGGCTTGGGCACAAAGGTGTCATTCTCTTGTTTCTCTTCCTTCCCTTGCTTGACCCACTTGGATTGGCCAGCCATGGAGCTGTTTCTCATGAGCTCTATTTTGAATGCTTGGCCCTTTGCGAATTCATTGGCCAGAATTCATTGCTCCACGCAGGGGTTATGCATATTTCATTAACAAGAATCAAGCTGTGCCCCAGCTCGCGCTGCCCAAAGTTACAAATTCTGTGTCCTCCATGTTGAAATCAGGCAACATTAACATGGTGGCTTTCAGAACTCTGGTTTCTCTGTATCCTGCGAGTTAATCTGAGACAGCATCGCTGCACAAATATTGAGCATTAACTCTGTAAGTCTGTGGTGCCAGCCATATTATTTCCATTTGGCCCTGGATCAGGGACCAGGAAAAGTTTGCGCATCCAGCACGCGCCACCTTTTCACTAAAGCTCTGCATCTGGACCTGCAGCCTGGCTCCGAGCAATATGATAAATCATTCATTAATATGGAGAATGCAAAACCCTGATTCTGGGCTAGATTGTTCTCTGTGCTTTCACCCTGATGACACAGGTCTGTGCTGTAGGGCAGAGGAAGCAGTTTTGATCTCCCCGACCATGAAATATCTTTCCCTCTCTGGCTAACGTGGGGTCTTTTCACTACTCTAGACATAAACTATGGGCCTCATTACAACTCAGGCGGTAAGGGGTTTACGGCAGCGTAAACAGCGCCGACCCTTAGCGCCTGAGTACGAGGTCCCTTAGCGCCATGGCGGATTTAACACCTGCTTTTAGCAGGTGTTAAAATCCATGGCGCTAAGGGACCATGGAGTTAATTACGCCACCGTAATTTACGGTGGCGTAATTAACGCCTTCCCCACTCCCATTATGCCCTATGGGGCAAAAATGGGAATGGGGAAGGGTAAATGGGGATTGGGGACTTACCGCCCCGCCAAACTCGGAATGGGGCGGTAAGTCCGCCAACCACCATGGCGTAAACATAGTTTACGCCATGGTGGTAAAGTCACGGCCCAGGCGGTAACTTACCGCCTGGGTCGTAATGAGGCCCTATATCCTTAAATTGCTGCAGGAAGGGGGTTGGGTGCTCGGAGGGTCTTCCTTATACTGCCTCCAGAGGTCACGTCACAGAGTGGGTGGCTCCCACTGACCCCAATAGTTCCCGAGCCTTTCTCTATGGGAAACGAACAGGTGACGTCGTCACACGGTTAAAATGCAACTGAGAAATTATGGATAGACATAGTAGAAAGTGGGATTCAAATTGACTTAAATGTTTTGAAACAAATGTAAGTGGAACTTTCATTATAAAAGGGCCATGCAAACCTATGATCGTTTTAACACGGGCATGATCATGGACCAGGCTGAGCTGCAGTGCAACACGTGTGGCCTTTGCCAGAGCAGTGGCTTCTGGCAAGACTTGCCTCAGGCGATGGAAGAATTGTATGAGCCCAGCTGATGCACATGGAGAAATTGCTCGCAGGCAATCTCTGAAGTGGCCTTCACGGTGAATCCAAATGCAAGAAAGCCAGACGCTCCAGTTGGGGAAAGCTGCTGCTTGAGATCAGATCACCAGGGCTGTGCTTCACCCACTTGGTTGTTTTAGCAACTCCTACAAGGAGCATCGTTCTCTTCAACAGCAGGAAGTCGAAGGCAATGTACCAAAGGGCTTCCTGGCTTTGCAAATGTTAAACATTTCTCAGAGTGAGAAAAGGGTTTTGAGTTTTGTGAGAAATCCTAGACATGGGACGGCTGCAGCGAGCAACTGGTGAACCCCCCCCCCTTCTCTGCTTTAGCCCGAATCATTTCTGTTGCTCAGGAACTGGGCACATCACCTACGGTTAGAGATTCTAAACTTCATGGAGCATGTCAGTTGGTGGTCCCAGAGACCACCCAAGGTTGAACCTGTACATTCCTCCTTGCCTCTCCACCAGAGACTTTGAGGAACCACCTGGCCACCATACAGGGCATCCAGACATGTGGTCTCCACAAGCAGATTGGTCAAAGCTTACAAAGATCAAGCCGGAGGTCCTTCTGATCCTGGGGAAAGGGTCAGTGAGCAGGCGGCCCGGCTCTGGAAGCAACTGAGCAGCCAATACCTTGGAAAAGGGGTTGACTGCAAAGTAGGTTAAGCGCTAGCAGCGCCTCGTTCAGCATCAGAATGGCAAAATCCTCCTTCTATTAAGTAGATTTAAAGCTTCTGATCTGTCCAATTGAAATCTCCCTCGACTGGAGATGCGTACCCATATTACTGTACTCACAATTATGCCAAACCTTGCCAAAAGATTTTAAAAAGAGCTTTGCTTTACAGTTGCTTTTATCTACAGGGCAACTGTTGCCATAACGTATATAGTTTCCTCAAAAACATTTACAACATTACTATTTCTAATTAATTACTTTGTGTCCATTATTAATCTTAAAAGCAACAGAAGTAAAGTTAAAGAAAAAAGACAAAAGATTGAGCAAAACAGACAGAACAGGAATAGAGAAGAGAAAACTGATCATATAACTATCTCAAATGTAAATACATTAAAGAATTAGAAAAATAATACAATTCACAGTCACATTTTCTTCACAGTCTTGAAAGATTTCATTTACAGAAATCTTGTTTTAAATAGCATTTAACAATATTTTAATACAGAAACCCCGTTGCTAAGATTTCCAAGACCTTTGACCAACAGTCTCCTTAGGTTCCTACTCTTCCATGTTATTGGCCCTCACAATTCCTATATAAATTGTTGGTGTCTACAGTCAAGCGGTGGTTGGTCCTGTTAAGGACCCTACACCAGAACTAGTCTTTTGTCATTGAATTGACATTATGGACAAGTGTCCAAAAATATTTCCCTCGAATAGATGTTAATTTTGCACAGTCAATGAATAAAGGTCTAAAGGCCTCATGACAAGTCCGGCGGTAACTCTTAAAAGTTGCAGTAACGGAATTAATTAGCACCGCCAATAACGCTCTGCCAGATCATGATCCGGCGCAAATACCGCTGACTATAAAATCAGCTGACCCTATTACAGCCGGTGCTATTACAGCCGGCCACATAGGTTGCAAACACAGCTGCATCACAAGTCCATGTACGCCAGTATTAGAGCCGTAAACCTAATACTTCCAGCTGGAGGTAAATTAACACAGGTACCTGAAATTAAGCCACAGGTGAACCCAATCCACTCCAGAGGGCTACATAAGGCACACCCCTACCACAAACACTGTTTCCAACACCATGCTGTCACTAGCCGTTGTGAGCTGGGACAGTCAGTTGCTTTTGCTGTGCCTTGAAACAGAGATTCAGGACAACCTGACCAGGGCACAGGGAGAACAGAGGGTGGGAGGAAGGAGCAGGTGGAGGGGGAGAGCCCAAGTAAGGTGTGCACCGATCCCTCGAGCCTCATCAACAGCCAGTTGGTCACCCTGTACCATCTCAACAGGGAGACCATAACAGAGCTGCTCACCACAATACAGGACGACATAGGGAGCAGGATCAACATCTGGACAGCTGTGCCCCCACTTCTGAAGCTAGTGTCTGTCCTACAATTGCTTGAAACTGGCACCTTTCAGCACTCGGTGGCCATGATGCATAGCATGGCACAGCCCTCATTCTGCACAGTGTTGGGCCATGTGCTTGAAGCACTCCTGTGGCAAGTGCAACACCACATCTCACTGTCTACCACCCCAACCCAGATCAATGCCATGGCACAGTTCTATGCCGTTGCCCAAATGCTAAATCTGATTGCTGCCCTGGACTGTAGCCATGTTGCATTAATGCCCCCCAGGCCCATGAAGCAATATACCATAACCGCAAACACTACCACTCCCTGATTATGCAGGTGACCTGCAACCCCAACCTGTACCTCACCCACTGCTGAGCCCGCTACCCTAGTTCCACCCAGGATGCCATGGCACTACGGAACAGCACACTGCCAAGATACATGAGAGTCACAGAGGACTATGGACCTGGTAGTGTGTGAGGAGTAATGCCAGTACGCATACGCTGCAAAGTACGTGTCCAAATGGGGGAGCGGGAGGATGGGAATACCTACACAAAGCATGGCATGACAAGTGAATGCACAATCCGTACTTGACCACCTCCCGCACCAACGTCACAGTACAGACCAGGCAGCATGCACATGTCAGACTTACCTGGATGGAGAAGCTGACGTACACATACAGTAGCAACTATAAACACCAACATGACTACAGTTACCACAACGCAACATGCACTAACCAAAGCAATGCTGACAAATGGCCACATCGCCTCACGCAACAACAACTCTGCCTGTACCACCGCCAGGTACCCAGGTGCAGCCAGCCCACAATACTCTCCCGTTGGCCCCAGATGTTCATGGAGGGCCCATGGGAAACCCAGCATGCCATGGGAAACCCAGCATGCCACATGCATGATGGAAATACACAGCTACATGGGAAGCAGAAACAATGCATGACATGAGTGACACTGCATATACAGACATTAAATAGACACATGACATGAAATGAAGGCCCATTTGCATGCACAAGATGTCCATTGCCCTGATATTGTGTAAGGCAACCCCCACACCTTACACCGTGACTAATGCATGTGCCTCCCCCCATGAAGGTGACTCCGGATACCCACAGCTGCCCTGGCTAATGTCCCAGTGCATGATCCAGAAACACGGCAGGATAATGCCTATAATCACGCTCACAGAAGGACCGTGTGTGCATCGAGTGTACCTTCGGCCTCCTGAAGGCACGTTTCCGCTGCTTTGACTGTACCGGTGGAGCCCTGATGTACGCTCCAGATATTGTGGGTAAATTGTGCTTGTGTGTGTCATGCTGCACAATAGCTGCCTGAAGAGAAATTTCCGGCAACCCCCTGACGTGGACATGCCACACCCAGAGCATAAGGATGCAGTGCCTGTGGCAGAGGCAAATGCATGTATTACCAGAGATGACATGAGGGATGGGAGATTGGCCCGCCAGGGACTGATAGACAATTTCTTCTGACACTTTATATGGCACAAGCCATGCACGACTGGGTGACACTCACCTCTCTCATTAAACACGACAATGACACAATCAGAAATGTCCTCACATTGATGAAGTTTAACAGTTTTAATGATATGAAGTGCCCCACCTATCCCCTCCCTGCTCCTTCCACCAACTCCCAAGCACACTGTAACCCCTTTGTCTTCCCACCACCAACTCCCCGGCACACTCTCCCCCCTCCACCCACCACCAACTCCCCCTCCTCCACCAATTCCCCAGCATGTCCACTCAGGGCAACTAGTGTCTTCATGTTGATTACAACTGCGGCCTCTTCCCCCCCCCACCCTGCCAGCCCCCAGTGATCTGGGGCAGAGATGGCGCTGGGACTGACACCGCGGTGTGCTCTGCTGAGACTCCTCTGTGGGAGACATAGAACTGGAAGGGGTGGAGCCTGATCCCCGGATATGTTGGAGTGTCACCTCTGTGCTCTGGCCGATGGCCTCTGCGAGTGCCGAGACTCCTTCGGTCATCTCCCTGACCCTCTGGGCGTATAGTGTCAGGGCGGCCATACTGGCAGTTGTCTCGGTCAGTTCCTCGAGATGGCCCGCGCAATGCTGTGACATATCGCCTGCAGGTGTTCCAAGTGTGTGTGCCCTATGGCCTCTATCTCCCTCTGTCTCTTCTCCATCTCCTCCAGCATCTGCAGCACCGTGCTGCGTGTGTGCCATATGGGATAATGGCGGTGTGGTGGCTCTGGGCTGTTGTCAGTAGAGCCATAGGAAGATGTGTCAATGTCTGGCACAGGTGTCTGAGCACGCTGGCAGCAGCAAGGGCTTTCTGGAGACTGATGCACGCTGGCGGCCGCAAGGGCTTTCTGGAGGCTGAGTACGGTGGTGGCAGTGAGGGTTCTATGCGGTGACACCAGGCTGGTGTCCCCCTGTGTTTCCACAGTTGCCCTGCCTGGAGGTGTGGGCTTGGTGTCAGACCCTCCTGTTGCAGGAGTGGGTGAAGTGGGCTTTGTGGTTCAATGAGCTGTGGAGTCGATGTCGGAATGGCCCTGCTGGGTTGTGGTGTCTGACGGCAGGACATCCGTCTTGGTGTACCCTGTCTGCGCCTTTGCGGTGTGGTGGTGGCGGACCTTAAGGGACTGGATGTGCCACTACCTGCCTGTAGGAAATGTTGCCAGGTATGGTTGCCCGACAGGTATCCGGTCACATTTTCGAAAACTTATGTTTTTCGAAACACCATTTTGTCGAAAACAATTTGCTGAAATGTTATTTTTCGAATCTATAATTTTTAATTATATGTTTTTTTTGTTTTTGTTTCGTAAGTAAAATAAAAGTGTTAAAAAACAAAACAGGGGCTTGGGGGGATCCCCCTATTTAAAAAATAAAATAAAAATAAAACATTTTAAATGTTTTTTTTCCGGCAATTTTGTGCATCATGGGGATGGTTGCAGCAAGGAGTGTGTGACACATGGCCAGGTGGCCTTTGGCCTGTGTGTGGGGAGGGCAGTGTGTACATACTGGGGCAGCTGATGTTTGGAATCCATACTTGTGTCTTTCATGCCCCCACATCCCTTCCCTGTGTGGCACTCCGCTTGTGGGGGATTGGGTGGTGGCTTACTCCATGGCACTGGCATGGCTCTATGGGGCACTGCTGTGGAGCCAGTAGGGTTGCGCTTTGGTGTACAGTGATTGGCTAGCTGAGCCCATGTCGGTGTAGGCGGACATGTACTTCCCTGTGTCTTCTCTGCCATGCCAACATGAGCAGGCCAACTGGGCTTGCAACATGCTGGTGTGACTGCTGCATGGTATTGTGGTTGCTCATGCACCACAATCCCGCTGGCACAGGGTGCACCAGCAGTGGTGTGGTGTTCATGGCATTTTGGATAGGTCCTTTGTCACCCCTTCCCACTGCTGTAACGCAGAGGGGTGCCCTTGGTGCACTGCCCCATGGCTGCTGTGGAGGGTGGCTGATGTGCCACCCCCTCTTTCCACCCTGTTGACATACCCAGCTTCTGGGTCTGCTGACACGTGTCCCTGTCCACTGGGGCATCTTATGCTAGATTGTCATTTGTGCATGCACTTGTGCTGGGGGGTGGCCTCACCTCCTGCCTCCTGGCTGCAGGCACTCGCCTCTGCACCTCTGACTCCCTCTATTCCTTCCATATCCTGTACTGCGCTGCACTTTTCCTCCCAAGCAATGAGGACCAGTGGTTCCACAGTGCCTTCTCCAGTTGCCGGGGACTCCTGGCGGTGTTGGGACAGCAGTCCATGCACCCTGATCCTGAGGTCGTTCCATCGTTTCTGACAGTGCTCTCCGTCACAGGGTTTGCTGGCCACACCTGTCACTTTCTGGCTGATGGAATGCCAAATGGGTGTCCTGAGCTATGCTGAGGGTTTATGTTGCCTGATGCCATATAGCTCATCACTGTGAGCAACAACCTCATCGTTGAGGACCACCAGCTTCCGCTCACTAAACTAAGTTTTCCTCAAGCGATTTTCAGCCACCTTGCCTCTGATACTCTCTTGGGACATTCTGGCTTGTTTCCAGGTCCGGATGGCTTCAGGAAGTGGAGGTATTAGATGGATTGAGTTTTTCAAAATGGCTGCTGCATGCTTCCTTTTCCGGCAGTAATGCATTTTCCACCAGCGCTAATAGCGCCGGGCTCACCAGCAGTAGTCCTATTAGCACCAATGTTTTGGTGGTAACACCTTTACTTGCGGATTTTCTGCTAGGCGCTAACATCGTTACTGCCGGAGTTGGGCGCGCATTAACATCGCCCTAATTCCGTTACACAACCCAGCGGTAACACTATTAGCGCCCGGCAGAAATTACGCCGGAATACTGCCGGATTCCTGATGAGGCCCTAAGTGTTTCTGCGACAGAACCTACATTTCCTGATCGATGACGGACACTTCTGTCTAATGTCCTGTATTTCTCTGGTAGGTAACACGTTGAATCATAGAGGCATAGGCAGGCCTCTGTCTACCTGGGAGTTGGTTCAGATACTCGAGCAGCTCATTTACCGTTTTATTGTCATAATTTAATTGAGAATAGCCTTAATATTTATTTTTCTCCCCAACCGTTTCTGTCCAGTCCTGCTGCGAGAATTGCTTTTTCAGTAGCTGCGGACAAGAGATTAGGTGCTGCCTAGGGCCATTTATTGTGTCTCAAAGTGTCCAGGAGCATTAGATCCATTCATTCAGAGCTCAGTAGCGTCCTTTAATTGCTATTATAGCCAAGTCACTGTATAAAGAGTTTGTAGGAAGCACTAGAACAGTTCTATGCAATGCTAGCAATGTCCATCCAACCATTTTCTTGATTAAAATGAGTGCAAGTTCGTGTCCGATAATTGCACCTGGCACACACACTGGAATGCTTGAAGTGGGTTTCCACAAAGTGCCCTCTACCATCGACCAAGGCCGGGAAGATAGCTCAGGTGCAACGCGTTTGTCTTGGAAGCAAGACGACACATAGCAACACAGGTTCGAATTCCCGTCTCGTGCTTAGAAACTGGTCTCTGCTATTAAGACTGTTATAAAAGAACAATTATAAATGCAAAGTCTGGACCTATAAATTAGAGCAGACATGACCTTTGTTTTGTCAAATTTGATACAAGTAACCTTTCCAAATAGATTATTTTATTTCATTTTAGCAGCCAAATACACTGGGCCTCATCACGAGTTGGGCGGTAGCGGTAAATGCAGCGGTATGAACCCAATGGGGAATGTGAAATTACGTTGAACGCCCAACCCTTGATCCGGCGGTAAAACCGCAGGACGGGTGGCCGGTAATGCAAATACAGTTGGGCAGTATCCCAGTCAAAATACCGCCCATCTCGTGATGAGACCCACTATCTTTGGCTCCATTTGTTTTAATTTGGACTTCACAATACCATTGTATTGTAACTGGAAACCCAAAAATGTCCACTTCTTGACTGTTTCTAGGGGCTCTTTGTCAAGATACCAGATAGGTTTCGTCGTAACTGGTTTGCCATTGTCCGAGGTGGTTAAAACATTTTTTTTTCGGCATTGATTTCAAAGCCCAGGTCTCTGGAAGTCTTCAGATCAGTCAAGGGACCGCTGTAGGCCAATTGGCGTTTGGTCGAGCAATTTAAATTCAACAGCATAAGCCAGATATTGAACGGTTGTTTATCCCGGTTGCGGAGGAAACAACCTAGCCTTGTTTAGAACAGTGGAGACATCTGCCATATACAGGTTAACATAAAGGGTGCACACACGCAGTCCTGTCTCACACCACTATAGGTCAGTATAGGGGGAGTGAGTGAGCCCTTCGCTAGCTAGCCTAATTTGCACTGGAGTTTTTTCATTCAACATAATGAGTATGTCTAGTATGGAATATGGCCAATCCCATGCTCGCATTTCTTCCATTACTTTCCCCTATTTACCCTATGGAAGGCCATGGTTAAGTCTATCATGGCCATATATATGGATTTCTTCTTTAAAACGGCTTGCTGCTGTATTAAATAAATGATCAGTCCATTCAGGGATGCACCTACGGTCTTACGAGGACCTGCCTGGAGAAGACCCCATCAGCCCATCGATTCTGCCCGGGCATTCAACCTCCTAAGCACAATTATAAGATAGGATATGGCATTTGTAACGCGCCTATACACAAGTGTTTCGAAGCGCGACGAGGCAAGGGAGGGGGAACAGAAGGAGGACAGATAACGATCCTACTAGGCCAGGTGTCATTTAGATCGCACAAGTGCAGGGGGAGGGGAAAGGGATAAGTGCTGGGGAAATGGGGAGGGGGAAGTGCAGTACACGGGAAAGTAGAATAAATAAGATAATAGAACGGCCGGGTGGAGGCAAGTGCAAGGTAAGTGCAGACTTAAGTGCTGGTAGGGACAGTGGGGATACAGAACAACAGTCCCCAGGTGCAGGGGTTGCCAGGGAGGCAAGTGCAGGTAAGAGCAGACTTAAGTGCTGGTAGGGACCGTGGGGATACAGAACAACAGTCCCCAGGTGCAGGGGTTGCCAGGGAGGCAAGTGCAGGTAAGAGCAGACTTAAGTCCTGGTAGGGACCGTGGGGATACAGAACAACAGTCCCCAGGTGCAGGGGTTGCCAGGGAGGCAAGTGCAGGTAAGAGCAGACTTAAGTGCTGTTAGGGACAGTGGGGATACAGAAAAACAGTCCCCAGGTGCAGAGGTTGCCAGGGAGGCAGTGCAGATGTGCAATAGGGGGCCAGGGCCCGAAGATCAGAAGGGTGGGCAGGGAGCCATTGCAATTAAAGACAGGAATTCAGCAAGGGAGAGGGGGAGAGAAAGCAGAATCAAAGAGGAACGTTTTGAGGTGCTTCCGGAACCGGAGATGGTTCTCCTCGAGTTTCAGGGAGGCAGGAAGGCTGTTCCAGAGGGAGGCCCCTGCCGAAGAGAGAGATCTACCACCAACTCGTTTCTTGGAGAAACGACTGACCCTGAGGGAGTTGGAGGCTGATGAGCGAAGAGCTTGAATAGGAAGATATTTGGGAAGAGAGTGCTAAAGGTATTGCGGCCCCAGGCCCCAGAAAGCCTTGTGGACAATGCAGAGGGTTTTGAACTTACTCCTCGCAGCCACTGGGAGCCAGTGCAGAGTTTTCAGTCCTGGAGAGATACGATCCCTGGGCTTGAGGCCAAGGACAGTCCTGTTCTGGATAAGTTGCAGAGGGCGGAAAGAGGAGGCAGGCAGATTTAGATAGAGGCTGTTGCAATAGTCCAGTCTAGAGAGAATCAGAGCTCTGGAGACGGTGAACTTCTGGGGGAAGGAGAGCAAGGGAAGAATGCCTCTGAGGAGGTGTAGCTGGTAGTGTGACTTCTTAGAGATGTCGGAGATGTGAGGAGAGAAGGAGAGTGTGGAGTCAAAGGTGACCTCAAGGATTTTTGCCCTGCAGCTGGGAGCAGGAAGAGGGCCAAGGGAGGCTGGCCAGAGAGTTGCAGGGAAGGAGGGAGTGGGTGTTCCAATGAGTAAAATCTCAGTCTTACTGGCATTAAGGCAGAGGTCATTGGCGGCACACCACTCCTGGATAGCAGACAGACAGTCAGTCAGAGATGAGGGAAGGAGAGGAGGAGGCCAAGGGTAGCCTGAAAATGAGCTGGGTGTCATCCGCATAGCACTGAAAATGAGGGCATAGAGCGGCGATGCGGTGGGCTAGGAGTGCCAAGTATTGGTTGAACAGCCAGGGAGAGAGGTTAGATCCCTGGGGGACACCGCAGGTAGAGAAAAAGATATCAGAGAGGAAGGACCCCAGTTGGACCTGGGAGGGTCGGTCAGAGAGGAAAGAGGTCAGCCCCGCCATAGCCTGGCCAGTGATACCCAGGTTATCACAGAGACGTTTGAGCAGGATGGCATGGTTGACGGTATCGAAGGCGGAAGAGAGAACAAGCAAGATGAGGACACACAGGGTGTGGAGTCACGGATGTTCAGGAGAGCAGTTTCCGAGCTTCTGGCAGCTCAATAGACGCAAAGAGTTTGCTAGAGATGTCCAATAGGCCGATTGGTTGGTAATTAGCCGGGTTTTTCCAATCGCCCTTTCTATAAATACAGGCTACTATATCAGGGCACCATGTTATTGGAAAACATGTTATTGTCACTATACAACAATTCCAATAGAATTGCAACCCACATCTCTACCCGCAGGGCCGGGGACCTGGGATTTATTTGATTTCCTTATTATCCAAGCAACCTCTCCTTCTCCTATATCCTGCAGAAAGATCTTCTAAATGCCTATCACTTGTGGGATGGGCTATACAGTACGCTTTTTCATAGTAAGACTGCCAAGATGTTTCAGGGATAGGGTTAGCCAAAGTATTGTCTGTCTTGTCACGGGAGGATAGCTCAGTGGCAATGTGCTCACCTTGGAAGCAAGACGACGCAGAGCACCAAAGATTTGATCCCTAGATCCGCGTTTCGAAACCTCTGGATATTAAGCACCCTATAATTAACCTATTATATCATATCTTGCTTACATGCGCATGTATCAATGCCCAAAAATTATAATTTTGTTATTGTTTAAGATATTTAGCATTTTTTCTGAATCTTGTTGAATGGCTATTGCTCTATGACATTTAATTCAGTTTATATAGTTCTATTTACTTATCTGTGCCCTCATTTGCATGCCCGCCAATGATTTGCTACACTGTCGTATATCTCTTCTCAAACATTTCCTTTTTTCTTCTACTTGCAAGTCGTAGACTGGTTTCCAACTCGAGTACTGGTTTTGCCATAAAAAGCGTTTCTTACCGAACCTTTTCCCACCTATTTTCTTACCAAAGCACCAAATTGCAGCAGATCGAGTAGCTTGTCTAAGTCTTCCATATATGGGTTGATCATTACGTTATGCGTCCTCATGTGGAAGCGGGCTATTGTTTTATCATTCTAGTTAATTCTGATAGACCGCGCCTTGGAAATAATATTGCTGTATATAGGAGCAACTTGCTTACTCCCCATGTTCAAGTTGATGGAGTTGTTTATTTAGGAGTGATCACTGGCTAGCGACTCTAGGACCTCAAAAGCTGCGCATCCCCTGAACAAGGATGACGAGGCAAAACATAGTCTGTTATAGAGGCACATTTTTCTTTTCGCCATGTGTATCTAGCAGGGACATCCGGAAGGATGCTCCTGTTAAATCTAACGAGATTCCAAGTTTACGTAAAAGCATTGCACCCGCTGCCTCTGATGCATGAATCTTTTTGGGTTACTGTAAATATCAGATAGGAAATGTGGCGTCAGCCAGAATATCATTCTGTCCACTCTAATATTGTAATACATGTGTGTGATGCTGGAAATGCCTTATGGAGGTACAGTGCCTCCTAGTCCTTGTCCTACCAATTCTCTATGTGCATTTTCCTTGATTTCTGCCACTAAGGTCCAACCTGAATCTTGGGCAGAGCAGCAGGTAAACTACACCCATGTGATACCCTTATGGCACTTATGGGTGGGGGTACACACTTGTACCCCTTATTTGTGTTTTTGGGCACGTGTGTATTGCCCACAGAGCAGGTTATGTGCTGGTGGCAGCTACATGCTGACTTGGCAGTGGCTCTGAGTATCCTCAATGTTTTGGGATACTCAGGCCCTGCCACAGGAATCAATGGATTTTTGATCGAAAGCAAGATGGCCACGATGGCCTGCTGCTTCCTATTGCCTTCCATCTTGTTTCCCAAACACCTAGGAAGCCCTGTCTCTGTTCCCTTCCTCCCCAGTGGCTTTTGGGTGGAAACACCATATATGTCATTGTTACCTTTCCTCCTGACTGGCTGTTGGGTGGAAATACCATATATGGCGCTAGGGCTGCCTCCTGTCAGACTCACTGGAGCTGTCCCTGGTGCTGTGTGTTGTGGGTACACCCTCGGTGTTGGACCTGAATGAATGGAGTCTGAAGTGAACTCACATTCTGTGTTGTGGGTGTCTGATTTATGTGTGTGTGACACAATGAATGAGACAGCCCTGACTGAAACTGACATCAATGCAGTCTTGTGGGCTGAAAGACTGGGTACTTACCCCAATCCACATTCTTTGTTATGGGTGTCTGGGGGGAGTGAATGGCCTGAATGCCTGTGAGACTGATTGGTTGCCTGTCTGCATCAATGCCCTTCTTGTGATTGGCTGACTGAGCCTGGCTCAGCCAGAGTGAATGGGGAACAGATGTGTACAATTGGTGACCTCTCATTTACAAATGTATTCAGAAGCTGAAGTCCAAGCAGAAGCAAGAAGAAACTGTTCCTTGAAGCCCAGCTGGAAGAGAAGTCTGCTGCTGTATTTTCTTCATGTAATCCAAAAGCTGCCGTGTTCTTCCAAGGACTAATCCAGAGAGGACCTGCAAAGGAGACCTCACCCCGAGCTACGAGGGACCATCATCCAACCTGCTACTCTTAATCTGAAGTTCCCTGGAAGCCAGTCCTGTGTGCCTGCCATCTGGAGAAGGGGTTTTCATGAGTCCTGAAGTCCATTGGTGTCACCCAGGGTCCAGAGGTGCATTTCGTGATGGCTGGAAGCCGTTGTAGTCTACTGCCCAGAAGAGGGGGTACACTGGCATAGTGCTGCTGGACACCCGGAGCTGTGCATTTTCTAAACTGCCTAAGAACATTTCAAGGGACATCCTTGCCATCATCACTGACTACTTTTTCCCGCAGGAGAGAGTCCAGAGTTGCTGGGTGCAGAGGAACGAATGCTGGTGTGTTTCCCGCCACCAGAAACTAACAAAGACATTCAGAGGGTCTAGACTTGGTGAGGGTCCAAGGTCCACTCTAGTGGTTGAGTCTAGGTTGCCAGAAGCCGTCCAGAGGTCCATGCTGCAGCTTAAGCACCAAAGAACCAAAAGCCTGACAACAGTGTAATTCCAAAACCCGACACCAAAAGTGACCTATGCACGGCCGTCACCAGAAGTCATTGAAGAGTTCAATGGAAAATTACTCTCATCTGCTAAGCCTCTAGGGAGCCCACAGCAAGTTTCATCTTCACAGGACTTCTACAGTCGGAGAAATCGTCAATCAAAGGAGAGCACTGCGAAGGGTAAAACTGCTGCGCTTCAGAAAGACTTTGGTTAAATTTTTCTTGTGGACCCAGCATCCCAGTGGCTCCTCCTTCCAAGGGGCGTCCATCCTCGGAGGGAATCATCAAGTGAAACTTTGCCACCACAACTGCCAAGGCACCAAAGGTACTGTGACAAGGAAGAGCATCTTCTAGCCTCAGGAGTCATCCAGGGGTCCCAGATTCGTCTTGGATCCTGTTCTCCTGAGGCCTCTCAGGAACCTTGTGGTGGTAGAACTTTTTAAAAGAAAGTAGAAGATTATTAAACATTATTGGACTGGGCTGTAAAAGACAAGATAAGTTACTCCCTAACTTTTCCATTACAGGTTACCCAGGTGAAGGGATCCTCACACAGAATTGTGTGTCTAGTCTAAATAATGCATTGTTCCACTGTTCACAACTAACCTGCCTTTCTTCCCTATTCTATGCTGATACACCACACCTAAGAATTCACAAGCCTCTTTAAAACTGTCTGCAGTTAGTGCATCTATTACTGAATGTAAGTATTGTGTGGTACGGAGGGAGAGGAGGGCACCACTTATTTTCAATCTTTTAGTAGTAGGATTTTTTAAATGAGTCAAATTCAATACTCAAAATGTTTTTGCCTGGAGCTGCCAGTCCATAATGGTCCCATAGCACAAGGACCAGTCAAAACTTGAAGTATCCAAAAACAAAGTAACAATGTAACACTACTTTGTTAGGAATGGCACTTCTCAGTTAGCCCCATGTGGATGCTGTTGGATTTCTAAAATATTAAGTATGCCTAACAGTATTGATCAAAATTAAGTAATTGATTCAAAAAGTGTATCTCTTAAAGCAGGATATGTTTTATTCACATTCCTGAAGTTTTCCTAAAAATGAGGTAATTGTGCACATCGACAAATGGGTTTCCATCTAGTATTGCCTATAATACACTAGTGCCAATGCATTTCAGATTAAACCTTCTTCAGGGCGGTATTAAGGCAAAATCAGTATTACATAACTCATATTACATTCATATCTTGTAAATCTTCAGACAACAAACCATAACATTTCAATTGAATCAATACGGAAACACATACCATATCATGCGTAGAAAACATCCATGCGCATAGGAAAAGAAAAAGAAAAACAAAATGGAAGCACTGATTAGTTAGCTTGCAGTATGATGTATTCTGTCCGGAGATTTCAATTAATAAACTTGTCCTACCTTAGACATGTTAAATTCTTGTCTATGTGCGTGCCTGTACAAAGGTGTATCTGCAAGATAGAAAAGTAAGGTGTCACCCTACTTCTAGTGTAAAAGAAGACAGCGCAATGGGTCTATTGTGCGAGCCATTCTTACCGATCAGCTTCTTCTGCTCGCGAGTCTTGTGAACCGAGAGAGCCGCTGGAAAGCGCCCTCACGGCAGGTTCACTTTCCTTTTGTATGTAACCATGGAGACGGTACGAGGCGTCGTAGTCCAGCTGGAGTACGTACGCCTCGCGCCCCGCCCCCTGGCGCAAGCCCTGGGGCAGGGATGTCACCATGGAAACGAACGCCTTTAGCAGGAATAAATGTATTCGTATTCTAAATAAGTTAAAGAGCGCGCATGTGATATAACATTTATAAATGCGTGTATCAAAAAAATGCGGTATCATGGGAGGATGATAGTCAGATTGTATTGTGCTCGGGAAACTAGGCAGGTTTCACCGCATGAGTATCCGTGGGTGTAGTTAGTTGTGCATGGTATGTACAAAAGCTATGCGTTGGTCACAATTTCAAGTCAAGCCAAAACGGGACACCGGGTGGAGCACCCTTGGGTCCTAGTTGTTTAGTTAGAATATCACAAGTAACAAATATTAAAACATTATGTTGTGCGACTTACACCCATATAACATTACAATGTAACAAGCATTACAAAAAGCACATGAAATTAATTTCCTCGTTGAGCCCCCTTGGAGTAAAGGAGCTCAAGCGGTCAATCCAAAAGGATTCTCTTTGGTCCATCCTTTTCTGAAAGTTCTTGTGAATATCTCTTTTGGTTACCACTTCCAAAATCACAAATCGGATCTGAGCCAGGTTGTGTTTTCTGTCATCCCAATGTCTCGCCACAGCTGAATTGGGGTTATTGTTCCTTATGCAGGACCTGTGTTCGTTCCATCTTGTTTTAGCTACCCTTAAGGTCTGGCCCACATAGTACAACCCACACGGGCACTTTATAGCATAAATCACGTTGTAAGAGTCACATGTTGCAAAACTCTTAAATCGGATTGTCTCCCCCGTATGCGGGTGCTTCACTGATTCGCCTTTCATGACATATCCACAGTTGCTACAGTTCAAACAAGGGAAAGTCCCAATCCTTTCTGTGATTTTCTTCTTGAGATCTGGTCTAGTTTGGACCAGCCTGTCTTTCAGATTCTGGCTCGCTTCAGATCGCTGGAGCTACAGCCCTCTCCCTGGTGTCTCCTTAAGGTCGCCAGCTCTGGCCTCCTCGCCTTCTCCTGATTGGATCATGATGCCCTCTCTTCTTCTAAGCTGTTCATACCTCCTCTGGCTATCCTGCTCCAAGTTTATTCTGCCTCCTGCCTCTGCACCCGGCCTTGGGTCAACTGAGCCTCTTTGTCCCATCCTGACCTGTCCTGGTTGTGTCTCCAGTTCTCTTCCTGATGCTCTGCTCCTCCCTATTTCTTCTGGTTCTGCAACCAACTTTTGATATTACCATTACTTCCTTACATTCCCTCCATATGACTGCTCATGTTACCAACCCCTCCTTACTCATCCTCTAAACACCTTATTACGTTACCACCTCGACATTACCTCCCCTCCAACTACAACTACCTTATGATGTTACCACATCTTCCAAGCTTTCCATCCAACCAACGTCTGACATCATCACTGTTTCCTTACTTTCCCTCCAATCACTGTCTGATGTCACCATATCCTCTTTACTTCTAAGCACCTCTTCCTCCCCCTTTGGCATCCAGCTTCCCCTTCAGACTCTCTTGGCTAATCCTTATAATACTCTCAATCTCTCCCCAAACTCCTACTCCAAACGCCCACACTAACAGGCTGGGTCTGCAGGGGTTTTATAGCCCTGGGTCTGCTCCCTCTATGCTGGGTCCTCGTGAAGGTCTTCCCCTGTGTGCTAAAACGAGTAAATGGCTCCGATTGGTTCCCCTTAACAGTTCACACAAACTCACTGTGAGATTTAGAGTCGCATCCAAGCCTTGATCTGCCCTGCCTGCCATCTTGCCATCACAGCAGCATGGTTTCAATGATGTACACGGCTCTCACTTCCCCAGCATGTGAACCCAATGTGGGCAAATGCTCCAAAACTCTCTCTCAATGTAAAAGGAAGGTTTGTCCTCAGCTAAGCTACCTGATGATATTGTCTCTCGTGAGGGAACTTGGGGTTTGGAGAGAATATCTCCAGACCTTTGAAGTCTGTCATCCCCTGTGTCAGGAGGTTGTTAACAATAGCATTGTATTGCTCAGGTGTATTTGTGTCTTCTCCTGAAGGGCCTTCACTATTCATAGAATTAAACATTAATGGATTAATTAACATCATCTACAGTTAAAATGAGGAATTTTGAGGGTGAAAAATCCCACTTGCACACTGAATACAGTTCTGACTGTAGAACGACTCCTTCAACGAACCATGGTACAAAGCTCTTTCACCAGAGAAGTATCTTGGGTGAGCTTGGATGGTCTTGGTGTGCTTAACCCTTATTAGATTAAAATGACAGACACAGGCTTGGCCACCGATGCACGGTGGCTTCTTCCAAAATACACTGGATGTGTGGCGATGGAGTAGGAACGATGGATAAGATCAGCTGGGAGAGTGGGTGAGCACATGTTAATAACATGAATTATTGCCATCATACAGTTATTCTTGGACTGTTTGTATTTAGTTGTACTTTAGAAATGTCACTACAGCTCAGATAGAAGCACAAATATTAAGTTGTTATTCTTTTACGTCAGGCACAAGTTCAACGAAAGACTCTTCAACTTCTAGAAGCTCCAGAACAACAAGAACAACAGCAACAACACAGCCAGGTAACTGCAGCCATACAGCTGTGCTATGCATTGATTTAATCCAATGTTCCCACCCAGAACAGGACTGAAAGACTTCTCCTTGGTCTCAAGCCCAGGGACCGTATCACTCCAGCCCTGAAATCTCTCCACAGGCTCCCGGTGGCTGCAAGGATCAAGTTCAAGACCCTCTGCTTTGTCCACAGAGCTTTCTGGGGCCGGGACCTGCACTACATCCAACGCTGTCTTCCAAAATTCCTTCCTTCCCAAGCCCTTCGCTCAGCTACCTCCAACTCTCTAATGGTTAGACGTTTCTCCAAGCAGAGAGTGGGGAGTAGATCTCTCTCCTCTGCAGGTGCCTCCCTCTGGAATGGCCTCCCTTCCCCTCTCAAACTTGAGTGGATCACCTGAAGTTCCCGAAACAGCTCAAAACGTTCCTCTGCTTTCACTCTCTCCCTCCCCTGCTGACCTACCTGACCTACCTGTCTGATGTACCGACTGGTTGCTTGGCTACCCTCAGAGTCTCACTGGGTACTGGGCTCTCTCGTGATCAGTCACTCCTGCACTGCATACCGGCCTTCCACGCACTTAGGGGCTGTAACTGTCACCCTATAGTCCCTTGTTCTCCTTGCACTACTTAGAGCTGCGCTGCACTGGCTGCACTTACTCAGAGCATTTCTTTCCTGTTTTCCCCTCCTCTCTCCCTTGCACTTCCTCCCTCCATTTCCCCTTGCACTTCTCCTTCTCGCACTTGAATGATCTGAATGACACAAGGCCTAGTAAGATCGTTTTGTTGTCCTCCCTCTGTCTTCACTCCCTTGTCTTGTTGCTCCTAGAAACACTTGTGTACAGGAGTGCTATAAATGTCATATCAATGTTATTGCATGTAAATAGTAATACACCTGTTCTGCATAGCTTATGTCCTAAACGAGCAATTTCCGTGTCTCTTCCTTCCGCCTGCCATATCAACCCTTGGAACCAACCCAAAACCTGTTGGTCCCCTGCCATGCATGCCACATGCACTCCTTTTCCCTTTCCTGATTGCCCCCAGCCGACTCTTCGCTGCTATCTCCAGACCCCGCATCTTTCACCTAGCAATTCTCCACCTTCTGAGTTATGCATCATTCTGACCCACCACCAACAGAGCACTAGTATTTGACCAGCTAGACACACAACACACCTCAACCATGCATGTCATAATTTCAAAGCAATTACCACAATAACATACAATGTACAGGTAGGTAGGTGTCTCTGGTGCTATCCTACATAGAGAATGGTGCAATGCTTTATTTCTGTGATGCACTGTTGAATGATAATGGCTGACTGTGGCGGAACTCATATAACAATGTAGGCGTGTTTATACTTGTGTGCTGTGCGAGCAAACTGATTGAGTAGTGAGTACAGTATAAAGCCCAATTTGGATTTCTATACTTCCTCTAAAAGAAAATACTGACCCATTCCAGGAACCTCATGAATGAGACAGGTATAGGAGGGCAAGGAAAACTGGATTTGTACTGTGGGGTTACCCAGAATAATGAAATGGCAAGTAGGCAAGTATGTTACCACAGCGTCTACCTATATAGCCACCTAGAATGAAGGGAGTATACAAGGTTAGTATCAATGTCTTATATACAAGTGTTCACATGTAGAAGAAACATGCTTAGAGATCGACAAAGAGTACTGTTGCAACTAGCTCTGAGCCTCTGAATCAGAGCCGTGACTCATGGTGTCACATCTGTCAGATAAAGGAGCTGCAGTAGAACATAGCGAATCAGAGCCGTGACTCATGGTGTCACATCTGTCAGATAAAGGAGCTGCAGTAGAACATAGCGAATCAGAGCCGTGACTCATGGTGTCACATCTGTCAGATAAAGGAGCTGCAGTAGAACATAGCGAATCAGAGCCGTGACTTATGGTGTCACATCTGTCAGATAAAGGAGCTGCAGTAGAACATAGCGAATCAGAGCCGTGACTCATGGTGTCACATCTGTCAGATAAAGGAGCTGCAGTAGAACATAGCGAATCAGAGCCGTGACTTATGGTGTCACATCTGTCAGATAAAGGAGCTGCAGTAGAACATAGCGAATCAGAGCCGTGACTCATGGTGTCACATCTGTCAGATAAAGGAGCTGCAGTAGAACATAGCGAATCAGAGCCGTGACTCATGGTGTCACATCTGTCAGATAAAGGAGCTGCAGTAGAACATAGCGAATCAGAGCCGTGACTCATGGTGTCACATCTGTCAGATAAAGGAGCTGCAGTAGAACATAGCGAATCAGAGCCGTGACTCATGGTGTCACATCTGTCAGATAAAGGAGCTGCAGTAGAACATAGCGAATCAGAGCCGTGACTCATGGTGTCACATCTGTCAGATAAAGGAGCTGCAGTAGAACATAGCGAATCAGAGCCGTGACTCATGGTGTCACATCTGTCAGATAAAGGAGCTGCAGTAGAACATAGCGAATCAGAGCCGTGACTCATGGTGTCACATCTGTCAGATAAAGGAGCTGCAGTAGAACATAGCGAATCAGAGCCGTGACTCATGGTGTCACATCTGTCAGATAAAGGAGCTGCAGTAGAACATAGCGAATCAGAGCCGTGACTCATGGTGTCACATCTGTCAGATAAAGGAGCTGCAGTAGAACATAGCGAATCAGAGCCGTGACTCATGGTGTCACATCTGTCAGATAAAGGAGCTGCAGTAGAACATAGCGAATCAGAGCCGTGACTCATGGTGTCACATCTGTCAGATAAAGGAGCTGCAGTAGAACATAGCGAATCAGAGCCGTGACTTATGGTGTCACATCTGTCAGATAAAGGAGCTGCAGTAGAACATAGCGAATCAGAGCCGTGACTTATGGTGTCACATCTGTCAGATAAAGGAGCTGCAGTAGAACATAGCGAATCAGAGCCGTGACTCATGGTGTCACATCTGTCAGATAAAGGAGCTGCAGTAGAACATAGCGAATCAGAGCCGTGACTCATGGTGTCACATCTGTCAGATAAAGGAGCTGCAGTAGAACATAGCGAATCAGAGCCGTGACTCATGGTGTCACATCTGTCAGATAAAGGAGCTGCAGTAGAACATAGCGAATCAGAGCCGTGACTCATGGTGTCACATCTGTCAGATAAAGGAGCTGCAGTAGAACATAGCGAATCAGAGCCGTGACTCATGGTGTCACATCTGTCAGATAAAGGAGCTGCAGTAGAACATAGCGAATCAGAGCCGTGACTCATGGTGTCACATCTGTCAGATAAAGGAGCTGCAGTAGAACATAGCGAATCAGAGCCGTGACTCATGGTGTCACATCTGTCAGATAAAGGAGCTGCAGTAGAACATAGCGAATCAGAGCCGTGACTTATGGTGTCACATCTGTCAGATAAAGGAGCTGCAGTAGAACATAGCGAATCAGAGCCGTGACTTATGGTGTCACATCTGTCAGATAAAGGAGCTGCAGTAGAACATAGCGAATCAGAGCCGTGACTTATGGTGTCACATCTGTCAGATAAAGGAGCTGCAGTAGAACATAGCGAATCAGAGCCGTGACTCATGGTGTCACATCTGTCAGATAAAGGAGCTGCAGTAGAACATAGCGAATCAGAGCCGTGACTCATGGTGTCACATCTGTCAGATAAAGGAGCTGCAGTAGAACATAGCGAATCAGAGCCGTGACTTATTGTGTCACATCTGTCAGATAAAGGAGCTGCAGTAGAACATAGCGAATCAGAGCCGTGACTCATGGTGTCACATCTGTCAGATAAAGGAGCTGCAGTAGAACATAGCGAATCAGAGCCGTGACTCATGGTGTCACATCTGTCAGATAAAGGAGCTGCAGTAGAACATAGCGAATCAGAGCCGTGACTCATGGTGTCACATCTGTCAGATAAAGGAGCTGCAGTAGAACATAGCGAATCTATAGAAAGAGAAGCAGCACTAAGATAAGCACTCCAGAAACCTCACCAGTGATAGTGACCTGACAACCACTAAACAGTGAGCATATCTATAGAAAGAGAAGCAGCACTAAGATAAGCACTCCAGAAACCTCACCAGTGATAGTAACCTGACAACCACTAAACAGTGAGCATATCTATAGAAAGAGAAGCAGCACTAAGATAAGCACTCCAGAAACCTCACCAGTGATAGTAACCTGACAACCACTAAACAGTGAGCATATCTATAGAAGGACAGCAGCACTAAGATAAGCACTCCAGAAACCTCACCAGTGATAGTAACCTGACAACCACTAAACAGTGAGCATATCTATAGAAAGAGAAGCAGCACTAAGATAAGCACTCCAGAAACCTCACCAGTGATAGTAACCTGACAACCACTAAACAGTGAGCATATCTATAGAAGGACAGCAGCACTAAGATAAGCACTCCAGAAACCTCACCAGTGATAGTAACCTGACAACCACTAAACAGTGAGCATATCTATAGAAGGACAGCAGCACTAAGATAAGCACTCCAGAAACCTCACCAGTGATAGTAACCTGACAACCACTAAACAGTGAGCATATCTATAGAAAGAGAAGCAGCACTAAGATAAGCACTCAGAAACCTTACCAGTGATAGGTGACCTGACAACCACTAAACAGTGAGCATATCTATAGAAGGACAGCAGCACTAAGATAAGCACTCCAGAAACCTCACCAGTGATAGTAACCTGACAACCACTAAACAGTGAGCATATCTATAGAAAGAGAAGCAGCAGCTAAGATAAGCACTCCAGAAACCTCACCAGTGATAGTAACCTGACAACCACTAAACAGTGAGCATATCTATAGAAGGACAGCAGCACTAAGATAAGCACTCCAGAAACCTCACCAGTGATAGTAACCTGACAACCACTAAACAGTGAGCATATCTATAGAAGGACAGCAGCACTAAGATAAGCACTCCAGAAACCTCACCAGTGATAGTAACCTGACAACCACTAAAACAGTGAGCATATCTATAGAAAGAGAAGCAGCACTAAGATAAGCACTCCAGAAACCTCACCAGTGATAGTGACCTGACAACCACTAAACAGTGAGCATATCTATAGAAAGAGAAGCAGCACTAAGATAAGCACTCCAGAAACCTCACCAGTGATAGTAACCTGACAACCACTAAACAGTGAGCATATCTATAGAAAGGACAGCAGCACTAAGATAAGCACTCCAGAAACCTCACCAGTGATAGTAACCTGACAACCACTAAACAGTGAGCATATCTATAGAAGAGGACAGCAGCACTAAGATAAGCACTCAGAACCTTCACCAGTGATAGTAACCTGGAACACTAAAGATGTGAGCATATCTATAGAAGGACAGAGCACTAAGATAAGCACTCCAGAAACCTCACCAGTGATAGTAACCTGACAACCACTAAACAGTGAGCATATCTATAGAAGGACAGCAGCACTAAGATAAGCACTCCAGAAACCTCACCAGTGATAGTAACCTGACAACCACTAAACAGTGAGCATATCTATAGAAAGAGAAGCAGCACTAAGATAAGCACTCCAGAAACCTCACCAGTGATAGTGACCTGACAACCACTAAACAGTGAGCATATCTATAGAAAGAGAAGCAGCACTAAGATAAGCACTCCAGAAACCTCACCAGTGATAGTAACCTGACAACCACTAAACAGTGAGCATATCTATAGAAGGACAGCAGCACTAAGATAAGCACTCCAGAAACCTCACCAGTGATAGTAACCTGACAACCACTAAACAGTGAGCATATCTATAGAAAGAGAAGCAGCACTAAGATAAGCACTCCAGAAACCTCACCAGTGATAGTAACCTGACAACCACTAAACAGTGAGCATATCTATAGAAGGACAGCAGCACTAAGATAAGCACTCCAGAAACCTCACCAGTGATAGTAACCTGACAACCACTAAACAGTGAGCATATCTATAGAAGGACAGCAGCACTAAGATAAGCACTCCAGAAACCTCACCAGTGATAGTAACCTGACAACCAACTAAACAGTGAGCATATCTATAGAAAGAGAAGCAGCACTAAGATAAGCACTCCAGAAACCTCACCAGTGATAGTAACCTGACAACCACTAAACAGTGAGCATATCTATAGAAAGAGAAGCAGCACTAAGATAAGCACTCCAGAAACCTCACCAGTGATAGTGACCTGACAACCACTAAACAGTGAGCATATCTATAGAAAGAGAAGCAGCACTAAGATAAGCACTCCAGAAACCTCACCAGTGATAGTAACCTGACAACCACTAAACAGTGAGCATATCTATAGAAGGACAGCAGCACTAAGAATAAGCACTCCAGAAACCTCACCAGTGATAGTAACCTGACAACCACTAAACAGTGAGCATATCTATAGAAAGAGAAGCAGCACTAAGATAAGCACTCCAGAAACCTCACCAGTGATAGTAACCTGACAACCACTAAACAGTGATCATATCTATAGAAGGACAGCAGCACTAAGATAAGCACTCCAGAAACCTCACCAGTGATAGTAACCTGACAACCACTAAACAGTGAGCATATCTATAGAAGGACAGCAGCACTAAGATAAGCACTCCAGAAACCTCACCAGTGATAGTAACCTGACAACCACTAAACAGTGAGCATATCTATAGAAAGAGAAGCAGCACTAAGATAAGCACTCCAGAAACCTCACCAGTGATAGTAACCTGACAACCACTAAACAGTGAGCATATCTATGAAAGAGAAGGAACCACACTAAGATAAGCACTCCAGAAACGTCACCAGTGATAGTAACCTGACAACCACTAAACAGTGAGCATATCTATAGAAGGACAGAGCACTAAGATAAGCACTCCAGAAACCTCACCAGTGATAGTAACCTGACAACCACTAAACAGTGAGCATATCTATAGAAGGACAGCAGCACTAAGAATAAGCACTCCAGAAACCTCACCAGTGATAGTAACCTGACAACCACTAAACAGTGAGCATATCTATAGAAGGACAGCAGCACTAAGATAAGCACTCCAGAAACCTCACCAGTGATAGTAACCTGACAACCACTAAACAGTGAGCATATCTATAGAAGGACAGCAGCACCTAAGATAAGCACTCCAGAAACCTCACCAGTGATAGTAACCTGACAACCACTAAACAGTGAGCATATCTATAGAAAGAGAAGCAGCACTAAGATAAGCACTCCAGAAACCTCACCAGTGATAGTAACCTGACAACCACTAAACAGTGATTCATATCTATAGAAGGACAGCAGCACTAAGATAAGCACTCCAGAAACCTCACCAGTGATAGTAACCTGACAACCACTAAACAGTGAGCATATCTATAGAAGGACAGCAGCACTAAGATAAGCACTCCAGAAACCTCACCAGTGATAGTAACCTGACAACCACTAAACAGTGAGCATATCTATAGAAGAGACAGCAGCACTAAGATAAGCACTCCAGAAACCTCACCAGTGATAGAACTGAACCTGACAACCACTAAACAGTGAGCATATCTATAGAAGGACAGCAGCACTAAGATAAGCACTCCAGAAACCTCACCAGTGATAGTAACCTGACAACCACTAAACAGTGATCATATCTATAGAAGGACAGCAGCACTAAGATAAGCACTCCAGAAACCTCACCAGTGATAGTAACCTGACAACCACTAAACAGTGAGCATATCTATAGAAGGACAGCAGCACTAAGATAAGCACTCCAGAAACCTCACCAGTGATAGTAACCTGACAACCACTAAACAGTGAGCATATCTATAGAAGGACAGCAGCACTAAGATAAGCACTCCAGAAACGTCACCAGTGATAGTGAACCTGACAACCACTAAACAGTGAGCATATCTATAGAAGGACAGCAGCACTAAGATAAGCACTCCAGAAACGTCACCAGTGATAGTAACCTGACAACCACTAAACAGTGAGCAATATCTATAGAAAGAGAAGCAGCACTAAGATAAGCACTCCAGAAACGTCACCAGTGATAGTGACCTGACAACCACTAAACAGTGAGCATATCTATAGAAGGACAGCAGCAATAAGATAAGCACTCCAGAAACCTCACCAGTGATAGTAACCTGACAACCACTAAACAGTGAGCATATCTATAGAAAGAGAAGCAGCACTAAGATAAGCACTCCAGAAACATCACCAGTGATAGTGACCTGACAACCACTAAACAGTGAGCATATCTATAGAAAGACAGCAGCACTAAGATAGCACTCCAGAAACGTCACCAGTGATAATAACCTGACAACCACTAAACAGTGAGCATATCTATAGAAAGACAGCAGCACTAAGATAAGCACTCCAGAAACGTCACCAGTGATAGTAACCTGACACCACTAAACAGTGAGCATATCTATAGAAGGACAGCAGCACTAAGATAAGCACTCCAGAAACGTCACCAGTGATAGTAACCTGACAACCACTAAACAGTGAGCATATCTATAGAAGGACAGCAGCACTAAGATAAGCACTCCAGAAACCTCACCAGTGATAGTAACCTGACAACCACTAAACAGTGAGCATATCTATAGAAAGACAGCAGCACTAAGATAAGCACTCCAGAAACGTCACCAGTGATATAACCTGACAACCACTAAACAGTGAGCATATCTAAAGAAGGACAGCAGCACTAAGATAAGCACTCCAGAAACGTCACAGTGATAGTAACCTGACAACCACTAAACAGTGAGCATATCTATAGAAAGACAGCAGCACTAAGATAAGCACTCCAGAAACCTCACCAGTGATAGTGACCTGACAACCACTAAACAGTGAGCCATATCTATAGAAGGACAGCAGCACTAACGATAAGCACTCCAGAAACCTCACCAGTGATAGTGACCT